>NC_058130.1:535898414-536039807 GCF_016433145.1 Gracilinanus agilis | reverse complement strand
CTCTCTCTCTCTCTCTCTCTCTCTCTCTCTCTCTCTCTCTCTCTCTCTCTCTTTTCCATCATTGACTTGGGGGATACCCCAAACATATGAAGACCAACCCCAGGAGAATGTGCAAATGAAAACAATTTGTTCCAAAAGCCATGAAGGTGACTGAAACACCCACTGTGGAGCACTTAGAGTTTGGTCAGAGATTGAAGATGCCAGGCCATTGCCAGTTTTCCTGACTTTCATCTTGCCATTGGACTTCAATAACTGAAAGGGAGGGAGGATGATGACTGTACAACTCTGCCTCATTTGAACCTAATTCATGAAGAAATTAAGACATCATCCCAATGTCCTTTCCAAAAACAAAGGATGAACAATTTCCCATTGATAATTTCATTCACTCTCCTGCCTTCTACCATCACTATCATGTAAAAATTGTACAACTGGACATTGTCTTAAAGAATTGCTTAGAACAATGAGAAGTTTAACACTTTCCCCAAAGTTACACAGCTATTCTTTCATAAAGGTGGGATTTGATCCCAGGTTTTCCTGACTCCAAGGTGGTCTCTGTCGTCTATGCTGTGCTGCCTCTCACTTTTCAAAGACCACGTGACCAGAATTATCTATCCTCTTGTTGGGAAGAACATAAAACCAAGATCATGAAAGCTGACTCCAGAAACTGCTTATATTCTAGCAATCACATTTAAACCTCCTATTTTTACTTCCTTTGCAATTTGCTTTCTTTTCATTTTTTACTTGTCTTTTGCATTATCTTTTCTAAAAATATTTCTAAAGTACTAGCCAAGATTTTTCATTTGTTGGTTTTCCACTTTTGTATCTTCGATACAATTACTACAACTACTTCCTTACATGGCTTCTTTCTCATTTTTACGTGTTTCTACTTTGTTTTCTTGAAACTTGTTCCAGTTCTTCTGGTATAATTTAATATAGTTTATTCCTGTCACTTTACTTAGCATCAGAGATATTTTTCCTTACCTTCGTTATAACTAGGTTAAACTTGAGGGGCACTGGGGGAGAATCTCACGAGAGCTGGGATGGCCAGTGAGCATGAGCAGGGCTTAACCTGGGGGAGGAAAATGGAAGCATGCCCAGAAGCAGAGGGAGCCAGGGCTGGGGAGTGGCAACTACAATACCAGTGGTGGCTGCCATGTTTCTGGCAATGCTGACCTCTGTATGCCTCAGCAGGGCCTTATTAGTAAGATTTCAGAGTACCCTCGTAATAGCTGAGCATGAGAATGATGCACTTGGATCCATTACGTTAAATACAGTGACTGCAACCACGCAGCTTGGTGGAGGAGTATCTTGTTTAGTAGCTGGAACCAGATGTGATGTGGTGGCCCGGGATCTGTGCAAGGTGAAGGGTGTAACCAAGGTCCTGGTGGCTCAGCATGACATGTTCAAAGGACTCCTTCCGGAGGAACTGACACCTTTAATTCTGGCAACGCATCAGCAGTACAGTTACATGCACATCTGTGCTGGAGCATCATCCTTTGGGGAGAACCTTTTGCCCAGAGTAGCGGGCAAACTTGACGTTTCCCAGATTTCTGACATCATTCAAATCGAGTCACCAGATACGTTTATAAGAACTCTTTATGGAGGAAAGATTAAATGTACTGTTAAATGTGAGGAGAAAGTCAAGGTGTTCTCTGTTCAAGGTACTGCCTTCGAGACAGCAGCCACAAGTGGGGGAAATGCCAGTGTAGAGAGTGTACCCACTACCTCGCCAGTGGGGCTGTTGGAATGGCTTGATCAGAAATTAATAAAAAAAGATTGGCCATATCTGACTGGTACCAAAGTGATGGTATGTGGCGGACTTGGTTTGAAAAATAGGGAGAATTTTAAGTTGTTATATGGCTTGGCAGAACAGCTGCGTGCTTCAGTTAGTGCTACCCTTGCTGCTGTTAATGCAGGTTTTGTACCCAAAAGACGTGTTAGTTGGAAAGACAGGAAAAAACGAAACACTGAACCTATATGTTGCTGTGGGGACAACTGGGTTCATGCAACATTTAGCAGAAATAAAAGACAGCAAGACCATTGTGGTCATCAATGAGGATCCAGAAGCCCCAATTTTCCAGGTGGAATGGTTGCAGATTTATTTAAGGTGGTCCCTGAGTTGACTGAGCTATTAAAGAAGAAACGATGAAACTTCCATGGATCTTTTTTTTTCTTTTCTTTTCTTTTTATCATCATTGTAGATGTCATGTGGACTGCTTGGACAACTGATTTCAAATGTTTTTTTTTAATTCTAAAAATTTCCAGAATGTCTTTTATAGGAAAATTCACATTTTTCTTCTTAAGTTAATTGTCATTTCAAATTTTATCCTTTTTTAATGTTTTCTAATCCTATAAAAAAGCAATAATAATAAGCTTTTATGGTACTATCCCTACTCTATATTTATATTCTATTTCTTATAACCTGAAACATTTTCTTTTGTGAGACATCTTATTATTATAGGTTATCTGGGAAAACTTACTAATTCACTCATATTGTCACTATAATTATTTTGTTTTTAACCAGTCATTCATTAAATGTAAGGATGTCCCTGAGGTTGACATGCCTTTGTTCCTATTCTCAAGCATGACTAGGTCACTAGCAAATGAAGATTACAACAAAGGAAGGAGCTTAATCTTCACAATTTCTTCCCAGATGGAGCAATCTTACAATGCCTTCTATGAAAACAAAGGGAGGGTCCTTTTGAAAGAGCCTTGATCTGAAGCAAACAGGTTCAGAAATCCAGATGCTGTTATGTGGCCTTGTGGTCTGCCTTTGCTTTCATGCTCAGATGACTGGATGGCAGATCAGTCTTTGCTGTCCTCTGGAGATGTCACATCTTTTCTCCAAACTCATTCACCTCACTAGAAAGCCACTGGAATCTTCATCTGAACTAAATAAACCTATATAATGAGCTAAAAAGAGGAGGGTAGCTTTTTTGGTTCAAGACTTTAACAATGGGCTAAATCACTTGTCCTGAGCCTCAATATACTCACTTGTAAAATTAGGACAATAAAATCTGGATACTTGCCTCAGGAGGTTATTGTAAAGGTGCTTTGAGATAATATTTGAAATAATATTCAGATACTGAAATATAGAGATACGAGATACAGAGATAATATAAGCACCTTCAAAATCTTAAAATAGCATGTAACTATATCATTATTGTTATTATTCTTTCACCCCACTGCTTTATAATTTTTAAATGAATGTATACTCTAAGTTAGAATTGACTTGCCAAATCTCTCATACGATAGTCACAGGATCATACAGTTATAGGATTTGGAGCTGGAAAAGACCTTAAAGATTAGTAGATAAAATGTTAAGTGAATTGAGGCACTTTCTGAATTCTTTTGCCTTCCTCATTGTAGTGACTACTTTATATTGATTAAACAAACCTGCTTTAAATATGGCAATAATGTACCTCAACTTTTCAGAGTCAACAATTTATTTAAATAGGTCAGATTTAGAGCTTTGGTAATTACATGCAGTATTTTCACATTTTATACCTTATTTGATATTGATTTTTGAACTTTGCTCGTCTTAGTCAGTTATCTGAATTCAAACATACTGCTGATTCTGAAATGATTCCCAAATCAGCAACCTTTCCTGTATATTAAATATCATTAGTATAATTTCATATGTTGATGTCAAATTATTAATTCAATTTCTAAAGTTCTTTAGACTTTTCAATAGAAGTTGGTTCAAAAAATTGAAGGATTACTTATTGTGCCTTCATAGTGATCAGTTTGCTTCCAGTTATGAGTTTTACATGGCAATATGACCAAGTGTCTCATGAAACTGTGAAACAGAATCTGGGGAAGCCAACTCCTTTAGTCATCTCTCTCCAAGTAGAGATGAAACCTTTTAGCACATTTCTCCATTCCTGTTGGCTTTTATGCCATATTTGATTTTTTTTATAATGAGACCGGCTATACATATAAATGTTGTTCTTTTAGAATTGTTTTAACTAGTTGACTATTGAATAGAGACCTCACATTAACAGTATCCAGGGAAGGGAACAAGCAGGTACTTAGCATCTGTTATGTCCCAGCCATACTTCCCTTTCCCCTACCCTTTCTACCACTACATCTATTATTCTTCTAGCATCACTACACAAATGGATGAAGATCATACACAGAATTGAATATCATTTATATTTATATCTGTTTCATTGTTTACGATGGTCAAATAATCCATTACCTCATACTTAACCTGGTGCTTCTGAGTCCCTCTGTACTTACCTAGGCAGAAATAGTTTGCCAGTGAATCGCTACCCAAAGCCTTTCCAGTTAATTAGAATGCGCCAAATTTATGTTATGTTAGCAAAGTGCCTTTGAGCATAAAAAATTACTTCCATCCTTCAATGAAACATGTGAATAGGACTTTGATAGAGCTATTTGTACATATTGATTTTCTATATCACTGTAAGTATTGTCAACCTTAAAAAAAAGAAATTACTGAAGTAATTATAAGAAGTCTAATCAGAACAAGTGAGGTCATAATCAGAAACAACAGGCAGAGCTACCACTTAGGATGACTGCAGCCCTGGGAAAGAATATCAATAAAATAATCCTAGGAATTTCCACCAAACTGCAGAATTTGGAGTCCTGTTATCCATTTAGAAAGTGCAGAAAACAAGACAACAAAATGGTTACTTAGGTTTACAAACATGGCACATGAGGATGAAACTAGAAACTAGAATGAGTGGGAGAGGCAAAAGATACAATATGAGAGGCTAAGGAGACTAAAAAGGTACTTAAGATTTGATTCTATTAGCTTATTTGTCTAGGGCAGTAATGGGCAAACTACAGCCTTTGGGCCAGATGTGGCCCCCTGAAATGTTCTCTCGGGCCCAGAAACATTTTTCCTAATCTGACAAATACAATGAGTAGGATACAATACAATGAAACTTCAAATGAGTTGCCTTAAAAATAGACTGACAGATGAGCATTTCCTTTCCTTTGGCTCCCTCTTTAAAAAGTTTGCCCATGTAATGCAGGGTTGCTACAAGAATCCCTTGCACTTATAAAACTAACTGAAGCAACCCTAACAGTTGAAGAAATGGAATGTTGACCCTGGTCGCATGGGCAAAAACCCTTGGACCCTGGGACTATAAATATTCCTGCAGAACCAACTGAGGGGCCTTTTGCTTTTGGGGCTTTTGGGCTTTGCCTGATTTTCCTTGATCTCTCCCTGGACATCCTGCTATTCCCTGGATTTCCCCATGGACCCTGAGAGGAGGGTATTTTTGGTGGGTAGAGATCTTGGGAATTAGTTTCTTTAGTCAGGCAGGGACAACCTAAACCAAGCCATCACCTCATCTAGTAATCTGCTGAACTTTATTACATCAGGAAAGTGAAATTATCATTGACTGAGGAAGTTAGCTCCCTCAGCCAGATCCCCGTCTTCTCCCCCAGCACCAGCTCCTCCCTTGGCCCCAGTTACCAGACCTTAAACCCTTTTCCCTCAGCTTACCTTTGGCTCCAATAAACCCCTTTGACCTTTATACAAATAGCTTCTGGTGATTCATTGTACCAACAACTAGGGAAATGGCTAAAGAGGGAAAGAATAACTTTCCTTTATTTCTTGAGGACTAAATCAGGCATCCATCTTGGGCAGGAAGTAAACCAGCTTTCACTTCCTGTACACTGGGAGTGGCTCTACTGGTCTAGGGTGACTGAGAGGTACTTCAGGGTTAAATACTTTAAAAAAGAAAGACTTAATTTTTATTAATTTGGTGGTATTCCTGATTATATCTTTTGAGATGTAGGGAGGGTGGGCAGGGGCTAGGATACTTGAGGACAGGATTTATTATGTAAATATGAAGAAAGGTAAGTTAAGTATATAGGAGAGTTGCTATTTCATTTGTATACTATCTTCTTTTTCTTTATATATGGAAATGCTTATATTGTTTGGTTTTGTAAACATTTGGAATAATAAAAGAAATTTTGAAAGAAAAACAATTTTTTAAAGAATTAGTTTTCAATTAATTGTTAATTTGTCTTTCCATGGGCCCTTATTTATTATAATTTTATTGCATTATGATATGAAAAGGATGCATTTATTTCTTCCTTTTTGTATTTGTTTGTGAATTTTTTATGCCTTTTTAAGAGTTAGAAATATCATCTTTCCATGTAGGAATATAAATTGTTTGACTTTATCAAATCCCTTAAAACTTCTTTCTTGTTTACCTTTTTATGCTTCTCTTGAGTCTTGTATTTGGACAGCCAATTTTCTGTTTAGGTCTGGCCTTTTCATCAGAAAGTTTGGAAATCTTCTATTTTATTAAATGGCCATTTTCCTCCTAAAATCATATGCCCAATTTTGCTGGGTTGTCAATTCTTGGTTGTAAATCTTGTTCCTTTGCCTTTCAGATTATCAAATACCAGAAAGGACAGAATCAAAATGGTAGCTTAGTAATAGCAAAAGTGCAAACCATTCTGATTATCCTTCCATACAAATCTTTAAAAAGCACTTTAAAAAATAGGAATCCAAATCTAGCAGTGACAGTCAGGGAGCTCTCCCACTGACAACAATATGAAAGGTAGGCAGAGAGTGTTGATTTTCCTGGGATAAGGGGAAACAAGAAGCAAAACTGCACAGAGAGGATTGCTGGCCAGCTACTTCTCTCCACACCTATCATGCTAAGTTCTGAAATTGGGCAGTAGGTTCTGTGATTGGGCTTAGGCTAACTTTGTGATCCTGGGACAGGGACTACACCAGTAAACGAACACTTCAGAACATCCTGTGAAGTCCCAGGTCCTGGCACTTACCTGAATTGAGGTACAGAAGTACACCTGGTCTGGCCCTTTCAAGACTCCACAGTCAGCTGCATTGAAGACAGCCCCAGGACAATTAAATTCACTGTGTCTATTCCTACAAATCAGCAGAGAAGAGATAGAATTAGCAAGCAACTTGCAGAATTCCCAATCCACAAAGAAAAAATAAAAAGACTGAAAAAATGAGTAAACAATAACAAAAAAACCACAAATAACCCTTCAAAATGTCTATGGGGAAAAAGAGCAAACCAATAAAAGATTTTGAGATTCAAGAAACTACAAGCAAAACTTTAAAACGAAAGTAAGGTCCCACGCTATAGAACAGTGGTTCCCAAACTTTTTTGGCCTACTGCCCTCTTTTCAGAAAAAAGTATTACTTAGCCCCCTGGAAATTAATTTAAAAATTTTAATAGCAATTAATAGGAAAGATAAATGCACCTGTGGCCATCACCGCCTCCCTGGATCACTGCAGCACTCACCAGGGGGCAGTGGCTCTCACTTGGGGAATCTCTGCTCTGGAAGAACTCAAAAAGGAATTGAAAAAGCAAATAAGACAAGTTGAAGAAAAATGGGGGGAAAGAAATGAAAGTAATCAAAAAGAAAATAATAGCTTAAAAAGCAAAATTTGTCAATTGGAAAAAAGAGGTACAAAAATCCAATGAAGAAGAAAGTGTTTTAAAAAAACAAAATTGACCTATTGGAAAAAGACACAAAATAAAAATCCACTTAAGTGCCATGAAAAGTAGAATGGACCAAATGGAAAAGGAGGATTGAGAGGTCATGGGAAAAATTCAGTCTTTAAAACTTAGAAATGGGTAAATAGAAGCTAATGACTTTACAAGACATTAAGAAACAATAAAAGAAAATAAACTGAATATCATATTACAAGATTCTGATTCTTTAATGTTGAAGCCACTAAGTCTTGTGTAATCCTGACTGCAGATCCATGATAATTGAATTGTTTCCTACTATTATGGTATTTTCTCCTTAACCTGGGAGTTCTTGAATTTGACTATAAAGTTCCTGGGAGCTGTCATTTGGGGATTTATTTCAGGAGTAGATTGGTGAATTCTTTCCATTTCTATTTAATCCTCTTCTTCAAGAATATCAAGGCAGCTTTCCTCGATAATTTCTCTTAATATGACATCTAGGCTTTCTTTTTTTCTTACCATGACTTTCAGGTAAATCAATCATTGTTAAATTGTCTTTTTTAGATTGATTTTCTAGGTCACTTGGTTTTTGAATGAGATATTTCACACTTTTTATTTTTTAAATTCTGTTTTATTGTTTCTTGAAATCTCATGAAGTCATTAGTTTCTATTTGCCCAATTCTACTTTTATTAGGAATTATTTTCTTCTATGAGCTCTTTTTCATTTGGCCAATTCTGATTTTAAAAAACTCTTTTCATCATTGGATTTTGTACCTCTTTTTTCATTTGGCCAACACTGTTTTTAAGATGTTATTTTCTTTTTTACATTACTTTCATTTCTCTTCCCCATTTTTCTTCTGCTTTTCTTATTTGATTTTTAATTCCTTTTTGAGCTCTCCCAGAGCCTTACGTCAATTCTCATTTTTCTTTGAAGTTTTGCATATAATTTTTAAAATTTAACTGTTCCCTTCTCTGTCTGTGTCTTGATCTTCTTTCTCTCCATGATAATTTTCGGTGGTTAAGTACTCTCTTTTTTGATGCTTGCTCATTTTTCTCACCCTTTTCTCAACTTTTATTTTTATATTAAAGGTGGGCATTATTCTCAGGGTAGAGGTGACATTCTTTTATATTTCAGTTTTTTCCTTACTGCTACCCTCAGCTCTATTCATTGGTTTCTGCAAGTTCCATTTCTTCCAAGGTAGTTTTATGGCCTGTGGGTTGGGAGATCTGAATGCCACCTTCTACTGATGATTTGGTCTCTTCAGAGGACTGCTAATGGCTTGCAGGGTTCAGAGCACTGTGAAATACTTTGTACTGGGGCTTAGGGCCTCACCTCAGGCTTGGGCAGTAGCTTTGTATCTCACTTTGACCTTTCACTGGTTAGTTATACCATGGACTGCCTGGTGCTGGAATTTGGGTCCTCACTACAGTCTTGGATAGGGGCTCTGAGCTTCAGCTAGGCCACACCAGCCAGGTTCACTGGAGTCTGCCCTGATCTGGGGGATGGGACCTAACTTCAAGTTTCTAGTAGGGCTTGGAATTTCATGGTGAAGACATGGGCATACTTTGCTATAGATTTATGCAGGGTCTCATGATCTCAAAGTTGACCAGCTGAGGTTCAAAACCTGGATCATAGTGGGGAATGTGGATTTGGGGGTGTGTGTGGGACTGTTTGCTTGAACTGGTACTTCTTAGTGTGGAATTACTGAGGGAGCTGTGCATTTTTATGACTTTGCTGAGGGCTGTGCTCCCCTCTCACTCCAGTGAAACAGACTCTCTCTAGTTAATTTGTAACTGGCTAAGAGATGCAATTTAATGGATGGCCAAAAAATAATATACTATTATCAAACATTTTCTAAAAGAAATTTGCATTTCTTTTGTTGCTAAACTCCTTTCCAAAGCTATTCCCACATAACCCAAAGGTTATGAAATATGGCAAGTGTCATCTTACTTTCTTTTTTAAATGATTTTATAGTGCTTCCATTCTGACTCCAACCTAGCTTCTCTAGTTTTATCTTTCACTAGTTTTTCTTGGTCTACTATATGCCTTACACAAATTATGTAATTTTCCTTCCCAGATCTTTCTTGACCCCTTTCACAGCTCTGTGCCTCTACCATACACAGTCTTGCCTATTCCCATATGTTAAAATTCTCTCCTTCACTCAAGACCCATTTTATGTATTACTCTCTCCAAAAAGCTTTCTCTGATCTTCCCAGTCAGAAATGATCTCTTCTTTGTTGGGTAGCTATCTCATAATAGTTTCTTTGAAGCTTCTCTTTTGTATTTTTCATTTTTGTCTCTTTATTGTCATTATTTATGTGGTGAGAATTATTTTCACTAAATTAAATTAAAAAGCTTATTATCAAAGTATATAAAATTTTGTATCTATAGTGCTCAGTATAGGGGCTTCCACAGGATAGGCTTTTAACAAATTTCTGTTGAGGCATGTGGAGCCATGCTGCTATACCAAGTGGAATTCCACTGAAAAAACTGAATCAGTTTAGCTTGATAAAGAAGAGACACAGAGAGTCAGTTTATGAATTTATCACTGTCTTAAAACATTTAAAATATTTCACATGAAAATATGATAAGATTTGTTTTATTTGATCCCAGATAGCAAAATCAGGAACAATGTGTCCAGGGATGTGCTGGAGTCATTTCAGATTGAATTAAGAAGGCAGACTATGAAATTTCAATGCGAACATTTTATACTTCAGAAATCATCAAATTCCACAAAACAAGGCTTAATTTACTGTTTTGTTGATTGCCCAGACTTAAGAAAAAATGGAAAAAATGTCAATAATGCAGATTACATTTTAAAGTGTGTTGTATTATTTCAGAGAGCTAGTTATTAAATTTTTAGCAGCACAATGGTCAGAATGGGAATAATGGACAGAAACTGAAGAAATAGATTTGGGTTATATAAAGGGAAATATTTCCTAACAATTAGATCAGTTTAAAAAGGAGAATAGATTATATTAAGGAGGTAGTGGGTTCTCAGCCTGTGGACAGCTGCAAATAAAGATGTTGTCGGTGATATTGTAGATAAAATTCTTGTTGAGGAAGAGTGGTTTGAATGGTCTCTGAGATCCCTTCCTGTTCTGAAATTGCATGATGTTTAAGTCCTCCAAGGCAAGAAAGGCAAATTCTTGCCATGGATCTCCTCTTAAACAGAGAGGACCAATATGAAAAGTCCTAACCCAGTACCTTATTTGGACAATAAATGACTCTTAGCATTTATACTTGTTTTTTTTTTTTTGTCCTATAATTGAATCCAGATTCCTTTGTCTCAGAGCCCCATAGACTGTATCTCTAGCCTTCTCCAATTCTCCAATCTTATATTATTGGTATTTTTGAAGAATAAGCTTGTCTTTGAGTATTTTTAGCCTGTTGTGCTGTTTTTGAGGGGATAGGAAAACAATCTTTCCTTGTTTATATTTCTTTGCCAATCATGTCCCTTTTTCTTTTTTTCTTGCGAAAGGGAAAGGAGTTGGTGATCATTTAGGGAAATAGGGATTCAAGAGGTGAGAGACAAAAACACACGTAATATTAAGTTTTTCTAAGAGGTAAAAATAGAATATAGGAAATTTATATAGTAATTTAAGGCTTGTAAAGCAGTTTGTGTACATTATCTCAACTTTATCTTGACAACACCTGAAATACGTATTTCTTCAATAGTTCAATTTCAATCTATTTGAGATCTAATAAATGTGCTTTTTTGTTTTGCCTAATTCTTGTTCCTGTTCTTCAAAAGATAGTTAAAAAAATGAACCCTATATAGACCTTCCTCTAGGTGTCTGTGGCTGTTTTTGTTTTTAAATTACATGAGGGTGCCAGTCACAATTCTATGTCTGATACCTTTTCTTCATGCAATATGTACTCCTTCTTTTCTGAACATATCTTTCCTACAAGATATCCTTTGCACTACTGCTTTAGCATAGATTACTGAAAATATGTTGTGACTGACTGCGACATGCATTGTTCAATGACCCAGTGGATCACCTACAAATTGTGATCTTCTAAGTTTTCTATCCTTACGTCATCATCCTGAGTACATTTCTGTTTGAATGAGTGATTGTTTCATTGGGGAATAATTAAAGGAACAACTATCAATTCCGTTTTAAATACTATTGTTTCTAGGTCCAGTTTAGTATCTATTTGCACTACCTGACAAGAATATAGGTAATAATGTATCAAGTTATTTCCAAAGGACCATACTCTGATGTCTCATCAAAGTATGGAGGTGACAATGGATTCTCAAAGGGTAGTATTTTTCTTTTACCCATCAGACCTGTGATTTAATTGTTAGAGAAGATAATTTACCAAAGCACATCTAAGTACAATGCTAGGAACAGATTGGCTGAATTCTGAGAACCACTATAGGTAATCATGGAGAAGCTAATTTTAAGTAAAGACAGTGGATGATACGTATTTGACTATTTCAAGCAATGAAACAAAATTAAATACAAAGTAGTGAAGCATAAAACAGACATACAGGTGCCAACAATATTTTCCATTGCCATGAAGGATATCCTTCTGAACTCCAAATGGAAGAATTCTCTCTAGATCATATATTAACCTGTGGTTAATAAAGATATATTTTAAATACTTTAATGACTGTGTTTTATTAAAATTGTTATTTTATTTGTCCTATAAGTTTTATTTTCTGTTTTTAAAAGTTGAGGAAGGGTCCAAAATCTTCATCAGTTTGCTAAGAAGATCTATAACGCACACACACACACAAAGGTAAATAACTCTTAGTAGAGATAGTAGGGACCTCTATATGCTCATGATTGATGATAGCCTCAATATCCAGAAATATTCAGAGACTCCTAAATGAGATTTATAATTAAACAAAATATTTCAGCTTCAAATCCACATATGCAAAACCAAGTACACAAAGAATATGTATTTTTCCAGATTTTGATAACTATTTGGGTAGACAATGTGTAAAGCTTGTCCCAATAGTATATATTTCTGGCATAGACATTGTGGATGGACAATGATCTGAGCCACGGATTGAAGAAGTGACAGAAAAATAGACTAGACTGTCTGGAAAATTGTACAGTACTTTTGATCAACAAAAGCTTTTCACTGAAATAAAGACTTAGCTTTTTAACATCAATATCCAATAATACCATATGGCTATGAATCATAGAATACCATATTTTTTAAGAATTAAAGTTGGAGATTACTCAAATGGTAATGAACTATATTGTAGTCATATGGTTCAGTTGTTATAATTACCAATTAAAAATTAATCATGAGAAGATATCTAAAGGGTGTCATCATCCACAAGACACATGACTAGAAAGGGAAGTTTTGGTTAAAAAAAAAGGATAAATGATGAACAGCCTGTGCATTCCACTGATTTTTATAAAATATCAAAAGATTGAAACTCCCCTCCCCCAAGAATATTGGGTGAGTTATTCTTTGGTAGACATAGGAGGATAGGAGGATCTGTACAAAATTGACACAACATGATAAATGGATATTGGACTGTATTTTGAATGATTGGACAGAGTAGTCATATTGGGGAAATGATGAAGTATTGAAGCACCAAATCGATTAATTTCTACTTTAATTCTGTTACAATTTTATAGGTACATCAGGTATTATAATGAATATTTTACAAATGAGCATAGAGATGGTTATTAACATATCTCACCTGAATTTAAGCCCAATGTCCTTTCCCTTGTATCACAATACCCTTATAGATGCTCACCTCCCTAGAAAATACATTGCCAGACCATGTAAAAAACAGACAAGTTACCACATAGATAGCTCATATTCTACATCATTGAAACCTGTGGAGAATGGTCAATAGAATATTGATGGGTACTCGGGGAAATATTTGTTGGAGAACATAGCCCATGATAGTATATGTAAAAAGGCATAGATGGATTGCAATATTCACCTCTGAAGAGACCCCACTGGAATTACATTCCCACTCCTCTAATATATCTTCTAAGACAATTTCTACCTAAGATGAACCTGTAATTCTTATTTTCTTTGGTTTCTTCTTTCATTGATTTCCCTTAAAATTCTTTCTGTCATCCTTTCTTCCTCTATGAGCCTCAGAAGAGTAGTCTTTTCTGAAGCAAATGCTGCTAATTTTCTTTGGAAAAGTATTTCCTTCCTTTCTTCCTTTTTTACTTTTAATTTGTTTCTAGCAGTCATATCTCCTTCATTCTTTGCCCCACTGTAATTTGAAAAGCGTCTTCTTTATTTCTCATATCTTTGTAATTCTAGGAGACTTCCACATTCATTTTAAAACGTGTTACCAACTAGTTTGTCATTTTTCTCCTTTCATACTGGATTCCTGAAACTAGCCCATGTTCTTGAACAGTTTGCATATATTGCATTCTCTTTTATGACAAAGATGATATAAGAACTACTGCTATTTCATGCTCTCAGACTGTGACATTCAAATGTCTTCTTGAATTGCTCCAATATAGTTCACTAAATGAAAAGCACCTGAGAGATTGTTTGCCCCATCATTCCCACCAAGTTCAGTTTCACATCTGCATTTTCTTTTCATACAGAATTTTTCTTCTATCTTTAATGAAGTTGCCAATATATTGAAATACCCTTTTAATAAATTGATATTGTTACTCTACATTAAATGCTTAATTTCTGAAAAGAAGCAATAATGTTATGTTAAAGAGAATACCCAGTAATTTCTTTCTATCAGCAATTTCTCTTTTTTCTTTTTGCTATTCTTTCCAAAATAAATTGAATTTCTTTGCTAATCTTCTGCACACTTCAAACTACCAACATTTATAGTTTTAATTATTACAAATTTGTCTCTTGGGTTTCCCACCATTGAATTAAAATCAGAATTATGACCTATTTTTCTTGGTGGACAGTTGTAACCAACCTTTGTCAAACACAGACCCCTTGCAAATTTGTCTCTGAAGCTGCTGATATTTAATATAGTTCATCAAATATTTATTAAGTACTTACTCTGTATAATGCACTGGGAATATAGGAAAGATAAAACACAACAAAAAACCCTGTCCCTTAAGGAGCTTACATTCTACAATATTTCACAAATATATAAATACAGAATAATATGAGAAATGAGAGCACTGATGACAAAGGGATTAGGAAAGTTGAGAAGATCTCTGAAGGAAGCAAAGGATTTTTTTTATCTTCCCTCTTCCTCCTGTTCATCTTTCCTTCTATTGCTATTATGAAATGAAAATTAGATTAAGCAGAAATATTAGATGTGGTTTAGAACCATATAGTGGGAGAACTTGAGTTCCAAACTAGAGAATTTGTTGTTTTTTTTTTCAATTAACTACAAGAGAAGCAATTGAGAGGTTTCCTCTAACATACCATGAAGGTAAGCCAATAATAGATATATTTTCACAATACAGGGAAGCTAGGTAACACTGGTCTAGAATCAAGGAGATCTGAGTTCAAATCTAGACTCACATATTTACTAGCTGAATGACCCTGGACAAGTCACTTGATTCCTATTTACCTCAGTTCCTCAACTGTAAAATGGAGAAACATTGGAGAAGGAAAAATATTCCACTATCCCTGCCAAGAAACCCTAATTCACTAAAGTCCATGGGGTCATGTAGAATAGGACATGACTAAACAACAAAAAATGAATATAACAATTGATGGTTGCTAAAGTGTTATATCACAATCTTAAGCAAATCAGTCAATATCACTGAGCCTCAGTTTCCTTACCTGTAAAACAAAGAGGATGTACTAGATGACCTCTGAAGTCCCTTTATGAACTTGTTTTATAATATAATGGAATAACCCTATAGAGTCAATAGGGTGACTTTTATTATACTCATTTTTAAAATGAGGAGAATTAAACAAAAGAGTTAAATAATTTCAATTCAGTTCTGATATTCATCACACATCTAATAATGTCAGAGCCAGGACATAATTCATATCTTCTATTCCCCTTGTTTCCTTTTCCACAACATGATTTTTCTACCAAAGAGTTGGGATTAGTTAAATATTGGGGCTAATTAGGATCTGGGTAAATAGGAATAAGCTAAGAATGGTGCAGTTTTACCTTAAACCCCAGCTAGAATCTTGGGGACGGTTCCTGTATGGAATTCTGAGGAGCCTTAGAGACTGTAGGGATCCAACTGTCAGATACTCTTGAGAGTGAGGCTTTACTCTGAGAGGCTGTTTGCATATCATTCTCTGGAAAACTGTGGAAAATTGAGTGGCAGTTGAAAGAGGAGACCAGGTTAGAGTTTTGGGAATAATTTTGTGAAAGAAGACCAACTGAAAAAAAGAAAGAAAGACAGTTTTCCTCTGCGTGGCTGCAGAAGGGAGCAGGCCAACTGAGGCCTTCCAGGCCAACTGAAGCCTAACTAGGCCCAAAAGAGCTGACAATTGGAAAAATGAACTGGAAGTAATACAAGGAGACAATAATTGTAAACTATATATAAAGGAGATTATTAATTAGTATAGGCTATTTAGAATAGATACTGGGTATTAGTGATAGATTAAGGAGTTTTAAGGAGGATTGGGTTTCTCAAGCAGGAAGATGGTTCTTATGAACCAGTGGTGTGGGAAAAGTTTAGTTTCTTTTTAGAATTAGGGACTATTTCCTCAATCCTTCATTTACCACTCCTTACCTTCCTTAAACACTTTTAATAAATATTAAATAAGTTTGTGTAAGCTGTCTTTATTATAGTTTTCACTCAGCCATGTCTGAGTAGGCCCAAACTGTTACCAGAAAGCCTCAGCTCAAACATCTGGTAGCCAGCTGGCTTTCAGACAACAACAACTAAAGTTAAGAAAAGATACTGTATCCCAATTTCTACCCAACAAAAGGTTATCTGAGATGGCTGCCTAGACTGGGAGCTCCTTAAGAGCAAAGAGGAAGCAATACCTTCTGCCTTTATTTGTCTGCCCAGCAGTTAGTTTGGGCTATGACACATACTAGGCACTTAATAAGTGCTTGTTGAATTTCTCTTTATGTGGATTTTATCCAGAGGTAAGCTGACGTCTGCTTGAATGGCTAATGAGAAAATATTTTAAATTTTCAGTTTTTTATAATTTAGAAATGGGCAATATTACTAATTGAGTTTTGATTTTCTGTTGATTTCTAGTCTTAATAAATTAATAAAGAAAATGCTAATAACACAAATTAAAAATGTGTCTTATGTACAAGGTATTTTTCTCTCTCTCTTAGAGATCCAGATGTTGAACATGTACAGGAACCTTTGTATATCCCATGATAATATTAGATCTTAATATAATTAATTAAAGGTCTTAATATAATTTTTTTTAACCTTTACCTTTTGTCTTAGAATTGATAGTGGGTATTTGGGGTTAAATAACAGTCACATAGGTGGGAAGTCTCTGAAGTCAAATTTGAACCCAAGACCTTTTACCTCTGGACCTTGTTCTTTATTCACTGAGCTGCCTAACCATCCCCTAACATAATTGTGAAAAGATTTTGACCTTGTGGACTCCAGGAAAGGATAACCACACTTGAAACCTTTTGATATAGTTCTGCTTCTCTTGAGTCTTGGGTTTCTTTGTCATTTTTCTATTCAGCTTTGGTTTTTTCATTAGGAAAGTTTGAAAGTACTCTATTTTGTTAAACATATATTTCCTTTTGAAAAGATTATGCTTAGTTTTCTTTGTAGGTTATTCTTGGTTATAATCCTAGTTCTTTTGCCTTGTAGGATAGATTCTAAACCCTTTACTCTTTTAACAGGGAAGCTGCTTGATCTTCTATGATACTGAATGTTGCTCCATAATGTATGAATTGTTGTTTCTGGATACTTGAAATATGTTCCCCTTAATCTATGGATTTTCATTTGGGGATCTTTTTCAGGAGATAATTGGTGGATTCTTTAATTTTCTATTTTACTCTCTGGACCTACAATATCAGGGCAATTTTCATTGCTTATTTTTTGAAATATGATGTCTAGGCTCTTTCTTTGATTATGGTATCTAATAATTCTCAAATTATCTCTCCTTGATCTTTTTTCCAGACTGGTTGTTTTTGCCATATTTCATTTTCTTCTATTTTTTTCATTGTTTGGACATTGTTTTAATATTGCTTGATTTTTCATGGAATCACTAGCTTCTACTTGCCTATTCTAATTTTTAAGAAATTATTTTCTTTAGCAACCTTTTGTACCCTTTTTTTCCATTTGACCAATTCTGATCTTCTAAGTTTTTTTCTTCAGTATTATTTTGTGCCTCTTTTACAAAGCTGTTAATTATATTTTCATAATTTTCTTGCACAACTTATTTATTTTCTTATTTTTTACCTTTACTACTCATCTCTTTCTTTAACTCTTTCAAGAATTCTTGTTGGCCTTATGTCCAATTAGTATTTTGCTTTGAACATTTTCTTACAGTACTTTTCAAATTGGTTGTCTTTTGAGTTTGTGTCTTGGTCTTCCTTGCCACCATGATGACTTTATATGATCAACTTTTTTTTGTCATTTACTCATATATTCCATATTTCTTGACTTTGAACTTCATGTTAAATTTAAGCTTTGATGACCAGGGGATGGAAAAGCACTGCCTCAAGCTTTAGGCTTTTTGTGATGTTGTTTTCATAGCTAGATCTGGAAGTCTGCAATATATAATGCTCCCAAGGTTGTGTAGTGTGGAGAGAGGTGTGGTCTCCGCTCTCCTGGTCTGTGTCCAGTCTATACCCATGAAATGACTCTTCTCCTCTCTTCTTGGTCTTGGAACTGTGACCAGGTTCCCTGTTCTCCTATAACCACCAACACAAGTGCATTTCTCTGCTTTGAAACTGGGACCAGAGTATTTTTTTGGCATCCTGAATGAAACAGTAGGAATTGGTAATAAATTAATTTGCTATGATACTCCACCCTCCCCTGTTAATGAACATTTTCCTTCTGGGAAGGAATATGATTAACCTTACATATTTCAAAATATCTACCCAATAGACAAAGTCTCAAAGGCAATGGGATGCTACATTAATTCAAGCATGCGTTTATATTCCATTGGTTATTACTAGACTGTAAATTTCATGAAAATAAGAATTGTCTTACTCAAATTTAGTTCTTACCTACTGCCCTGAGCATTGTGAGGGATTTGTTTATTGAATTAAAGTACTAAGTCTTTTTGGTGGCATCAGTGTATCTTTATATTATGTACTTTGAATCATGGTTATTGTGTAATTAGAATTTTGTACCCCTGGACTTCATTTCCCAGAATTTCTTTTTTGTTCCCACATTATGTCCTTACATTTTCTAGATAAAAGTTTCTGTAACTCTGCCCTCTCTCTCTCTCCTCCCACTATTGCAGTCTGGGTAAATTTTCATTACTGATGGTATTTATTTTTCCTCTACAAGTGATTATTAATGTCTTATAAAACATAATACTTAGAGTTATTGGAAATTAATTTTAATCTTACATTTCTCAATCCTCAAAAAAAGGATTTTAGCTTAGGATCACAAAGTAATAAAGATCCCAAATAAGATTTGCCTTTCACAGAGCTGCACCATTATTTCGATGAAATCCTAAAAACATAATGAATAGATATAGTTGTCTAATGATATTCTTAGGATCTAAACATACAGAATTCATGCTAAAACATGGATCCCAAATAAAAGTTCACATAAATAAACTAGGTGGAAAAAAGATATCTTGATAAAAATGTCAAGGGCAGATCATTTATTGGCACCATCAATTTTCAATGTTTCCTATATCTTTCTTGTTCTTCATTTCACCAGAGCAGCAGAAGAGAGAGAGAGAGAGAGAGGGAGAGAGAGAGAGAGAGAGAGAGAGAGAGAGAGAGAGAGGGAGAGAGAGAGAGAGAGTTTTTTATACTGTTCAATATCTGAGAGGGAATTTACTGAGGTAGTTCTTTTAAAGAGATTTTTACAAATAATTTCACCCTCAAATTGCATTGCTTTAGACTCTTCAGTGTTCTATGCCTGGTTACTTGACTTCAGGCAGCTGGTTTTTACTTATTTATTCATCACAAATTTTCTTCATTCTTTGTTAATCATAAATGACTTGGTCATTTATTCTATATTCCTTATTGCTCAGATGTAACAAATTAGATTACAATATGGTGGATAAATGTCAGAAAGGTCTTTGGTCAAAGAGGTAGGTTCCTGATATCACTGCTAGTAAGAGTGTGATGTAATCAAATTCCTCAAGGCAATATTTAAGGCTGGAAGAAGGTGAAGTAAGAGGAAGATTGGGGTTCCAAGTAGCAAGTGAGGAAAAAAACCCCATAAAGATGATAAAAGTAAACAAATAGCAGAATCTACTCCATGAAAGAGTTGACAGACAAGTTGTGCTAAAAGTTATTCAACCTTTTCATGAGGTTCCTGTTAGTTGTACTTACTGGTGCCCAATGACACAATACAGTGTTGAGGCCAAGATTTTAAGTGTATAATTTTTGGTAATTATACAGGTTTGTTATTTACTGCAAATCCCAGAGCATTGAAACTACTCTGACAAGCGAGGTAAAATGTCTCACAACTTTTCCTTGAGGAAATCCTCCTTTTGGATGAGAAGAAAGACCATTTCATTATATAACATGTTTCCTGTCTGGTGTCCTGCCTCCTGCTAAAAAACAAACAAAGAAAAAACAACAACCACCAAAACACAAAACACCATTAAGTCTACAAGCAAACACATCCAAACTTTCCAATAAGAGTGGACATTGGTCACAAGCTATTGAGGAACTCAAGAAGTTCAAGGGGGCAGCTGGGTAGCTCAGTAGATTGAATGCCAGGCCTAGAGATGGGAAGTCCTAGGTTCAAATCTGACCTCAGACACTTGCCAGCTGTGTGACCCTGGGAAAGTCACTTGACCCCCCATTGCCTACCCTTTCCACTCTTCTGCCTTGGAGCCAATAAACAGTATTGACTCCAATATGGAAGGTAAGGGTTTAAAAAAAAAGAAAGAAGAAGTTCAAGAACTAAGTAAAAATATGCAAAAAAGCATAAATAATAAATGTAACCTTTTCAGAACATAATGTAATAAAAATATAATTAGTAAGGGTACACAGAGAGGTAAATAAAAAAGTAATTGGAAATTAAATATAATTCTCCAAAATTGGTTGAAGAACAAATTATAGAATCAATAATTACATTAAAGAGACTGACAATGAGGAGACATCATATCAAAATCTATGGGATGCAGCCAAAGCAGTACTTAGGGGAAAATTCATATCCCTGAATACACATATAAACAAATCAGATAGGGAAGAGGAAAAAGAATTGGGCATACAAATTAAAAAACTAGAAAGCAAACAAATTCAAAATCCCCAGACAAAAACTAAATTGAAAATCCTAAAAATTAAAGGAAAAATTAATATAATTGAAAGTAAAAGAGTTGTTGAACTAATAAGACTAGAATCTGGTACTTTGAAAAAACAAATAAAATAGATAAAGTTCTGTTTAGTCTACTAAAAAAGGAAAGAAAATCAAATTAACAGTATCAAAGATGAAAAAGGAGATGTCACCAATAAAGAAGAGGAAATTAAGGTAATTAATAAGAACTCCTTTGCCCAATTATATGGCAATAAATATGACAATCTAGGTGATATGGATGAATATTTAAAAAATATAAATTACCTAGATTAACAGAAGAAGAAATAGAATGCTTACATGATCCCATATCAGAAAAAGAAATTGAACAATCCATCAAAGAACTCCCTAAGAAAAATTCTCCAGGGCCAGATGGATTTACAAGTGAATTCTATCAAACATTTAAATAACAACTAATCCCAATACTATACAAAATATTTCACAAAATAAGCAAAGAAGGAGTTTTACCAAATTCCTTTTATGACACAAGTATGGTACTGATTCCAAAGCCAGGCAGACCAAAAACAGAGAAAGAAAATGACAGACCAATCTCCTTAATGAACATAGACGCAAAAATCTTAAATAGAATAATAGCAAAGACTCCTACAAGTTATCATGAGGATTATTCACTATGATCAGGTGGGGTTTATACCAGTTTTTGCAAGGATGATTTAATATTAGGAAAACTATCCTTATAATTGACCATATCAACAACCAAACCAACAAATATCACATGATTATCTCAATAGATGCAAAAAAAGCCTTTGACAAAAATCAACACCCATTCCTATTGAAAACATTAGAAAGTGTAGGGATAGATGGGCCCTTCCTCAAAATAATAAATAGTATATATTTAATACCATCATCAAGTATCATCTTGCAGTGGGGACAAATTATAAGCCTTCCTAATATGATCAGGAATGAAACAAAGATGGTCATTATCACCTCTATTATATAACATTGTACTAGAAAATTTATGTTATAAATTTATAATATAATTTTGGTATCTGCTGGTGATGGAATACTATTGTGCTCAAAGGAATAAAGAACTGGAGGAATTCCATGTGAACTGGAATAATCTCCAGGAACTGATGCAGAGTGAAAGGAGCAGATCCAGGAGAACATTGTACACACAGACTGATACACTGTGGTAAAATCGAATGTAATGGACTTCTCTACTAGCAGCAATGCAAAAATCTAGAGCAAGGCTGAGGGATTTATGAGAAAGAAAACTAGCCACATTCAGAGGAAGAATCGTGGGAGGAGAAACACAGAAGAAAAACAACTGCTTGAACACATGGGCTGATGGGAGTATTATTGGTGATGTAGCCACTAAAGGATAACTCTGCTCCAACTATCAATAATATGGAATTAGGCCTTGATCAATGATACATGTAAAACTAAGTGGAATTGTGCCTTGGCTAAGGGGGGTTATGGAGGTTTGGGGGAGAGGGAAACAACATGAAATATGTAACTAAGGGAAAATATTAAAAATAAAAAATTTTTAAAAAGAAATATTTTTCTAGATTTAGGCTTTCTTCTGCTCATTTAGAGGTTATTTTTCCCTTGATTTTTTCTATATGCTGCAGTTCTATTTCTGAAGAGGAGGGAGTACTAACCTCCATTTATACTGTGTCTGGGATTGGTTCAGCTGTCTTGGATTCAGATTGAGCACCCTGCAGAGACAGCATGGTTGGCCTCCTGTGTGGAGGTTTGCAGCTGTTCAGTTCAGCTGGTTCAGGTTGGATTCTGCCCAATCCAGCTAAGACTAATTCCTCCCACTGCTGCCTATACTGGATTGCAACTAGCCTCTGTTCTGGCTAGCCTGTGCAGGATTGCTTTCCTCCCACCATTCTTGTTCTGTATTGTGTTGGTTTCTCCTCTTACCCTGCTGAATCTGGACTGAACTAGATATACTCTTTCCCCTGCTACTTGTGCTGTGTTTCATCTAAGTTCCACTGAGGTTTGTTCAGCATTCTCTTCTACCCAGTGAAATTAGTATGTCTTGCTATCTTTCCAAGTTGGTCTGGGCCCAATCAATGCTTCATCCTTCCATCTGTTGGTTCTGACACTCCATTATTCATTTTCAGAAGTTTTTGTTCTTCTGTGGTCATTTGGAGGGTGGTTGATGGGCTACTAGTAGGGAAAATTAAAGGCAGTATTTGAACCCTTGTCTTTTCTGTTGTAATATATAAATTGTAAATGTAGACAGACATAATAGTTAAGAAATTGTTCTCTTCTATTTTCCTTCAAAGATCAGAAATTCAAGTTACTACTTACTACTGGGGGAAAAAAGAATACTATGGTTAGTCATTCACTCAGTCAAATTGATTGAACGCCTTCTATGTGCCAAGAACTGTGCTAAATGCTGGAGATAGTATAGGAGGCAAAAGATAGTCCCTGCTTTCAAGGAATTCACAATCTAATGGGGGAGATAATATGCAAATGAATATATGCAAACAAGTTATATATAGGAGAAGCAGGAAATAACAGAGAGAAGACAGGCAAATTAATAGGGGTTGGGAGAGGCTACCTATACTGAACAAAATTTTAATTGAGCCTTAGAGGATGCTAGAGAAATCAGTAGATAAAGTTGTAGAGAAAACCCATTCTAGGCATGGGGGAAGCCAGAAAAAATGCCTGGAGCCAAGAGATGAGTGTCTTATTCATGGAAGGGCCAGGAGACCAGTGTCACTGGATCAAAGAGTATGTAGCAGGAGTAAGATGTAAGATTGGAGATCTTCTATAGGTGACAATAGCCTTTGTTCAAATATACTAATGTGTTATTTTAAAGTGATCCTTTTTTGTGGGCAAACATGCTGAGTTTGCCTAGTATTAAGAGAGAGGGAGTACCTGCTACAGAATAGATATTTAATTAGAATTTACTAACTGATTGATTTTAGCTCAATAGATGGAAAACACTGTCTAAATATTAGAGCTGTCCATAAATGGAATAAGTTGCTTCTGGATCATTGTAGGTCCTTAGGTAGACATTACATAACTACTTATTAGGAGTATTGTAAATAGAATTCATATATTAGATAGTTGCTAGAGTAGAGAATTTCTGAAGTCTCTTGTAAGTCTACAATTCTGTGGGTCTTTGTTGCTTTGACTATGCTATCATTGCTCAAGAATTCCACGTTAAGGACATATTCCCATAATTCAGTTTAATATAAGTATCTACTTAATATACACCAAGCATTTCCTGTAATGTTGGCCTTACGACAGAATATGTTAAGGGGAAATCTAGGCTGCCAAATATAAATTAAATTCACTGGTGATCTGGAATCTTTTCAGATGTGAGTTTCACCTGGCCTCAGAAAGTTGTTTAGATCGAAAATCTCTGTCCATAATAAAATGCATACACTAAAGGCCCAAGTTTCAGTAATTCTGTGCTATATACCATACTCAATAAACTCCAGTGGTTCCGTATTACTTCCAGGATCAAATACAAAAACTTATTTGACATTCTGTGCTCTTCCTGACCTGGTCACATCCTTTCTTTCCAGGCTTCTTATACCTTCCGCACCCTATTCTGAGAACCATTGATATTAGCCTTCTGACTTTTCCTTGTACAAGACTCTCCACCTCCTGATTCCAGATATTTTTATTGGCTTTCCTGAATGCCTGGAATACTCTCCCTCTTCATCTCTGCCCCCAACTTCCTTCAAGTCCCAATTTAAATTAGTATTCTACAAGAACCTTTCCTGACCTCTTTCAGTTCTGTTACTTTCCTTTTGAGATTATCTCCAAGTTATTCTATAGATAGTTTGTTTGCATGTAGTTATTTGCCTGTTGTCTCCCTAATTAGACTGTGACCTTATTGAGAGAAAATGGACTGTCCTTTGCATGTCTGGGGCTCAGCTCAGTACCTGGCACACAATATGTATAACCTGGGCATGTTTAGTTCATCTTACATAGAATGCTAAAACCTACCTCAGGCTTGAGCCCTAGGTGCCATAGCTTCTTCAAGATTCCATGCTGAGTCGGTTTATTTGGAGGCATCTTTGCCATGGGCACTCTCCGAGTGGATGCCATGAACTGGACTGGTGAAAAGGAAAGGGCTTTCCTTCTCCTGCTCCTTTTATTTTACCTCAGCTTCGGAAATAGCCCTGAGAGTGTTTGTTTCAGTTCTTTGTTGTTTTCTTTCTCAGTTTCAGGTGATTTCTCAGGGCATCTGGGGGTGAGAACCAATGGGAGCCAAGGATACAGGCAGGAGGTGCTTTGAAAACTGTAAAGCACTACATAAATGTTAGGTATTACTATACTTAAAGAATACAAAAGGAAGGTTCAATTTGGAGACTAGTTTGAATGTGGCTCCTTCTATTAGCTATGTGACCAGTTTCCATATCTATAAAAAATTGAGATAATTCCTATAATATTTACCTCACAAGGCTACATTAAGGGGCAGGGGGAATAATTCTTAAGACAATTACCAATAATAAGATAATTATTAAGTAATTGATAAAATGTACCATCATCTTGAGGGAAAGAAAGGTCTTGGGTTTCTCTTTATACTTTCATTAGCATGTAACTCTGAATTCGTTTCACAGATAGTTAGTGGAAACTTGGAAAAATTATTTAGTGGAAACAGAAAACTTGGCAAATAGGTATGATATATAGGACAAAGAGTTGTAATTAAAAAAAGAAAGATGACTGGAAAGTGCATCATAATGCAGAGTACAGAAGAAGTCTGGCAGCAACAGCCTTCCCAGGATTCAGCCCACTCAACCTGTTAAATATGTCATTCTTCCATCTTGTCACCTAGTGTTGGGGTGAGAGGGCAGTCCATAGGGTTTGAATACATGGAGATTCATGCTGGATAGTTAGGGAGGGCAGCATAACAAGTAAGAAGGTAGGGTAGGTAAACTCTTGCCTGACTATCCTGTGTGAAAGCCAGTAGAAAGGACTAGAGAGTACACAGTCGTCAGCTGTCAACTCTCCCCGATTTTCCCCACCCTGGGCATTGTTCGCCTCTTAAGCTGGCTTTCAGCTAGGCTGTTTTTCCCTTGGTTACACTAGTATTATCCTCTGAAATCACTCTTCTGGGTACTCTAAGTCCCTGACCTTCTAATTAGGTCCTTTTCTCCTCCTTGACTGCTGCCATTCTTTGTGAACTGGCTTCTTTTGTAGGCACAAATGAGGAGAATGTAGTACAATGAGGAGAGTCAGACAGACAATTTCCCTTTAATGGCCTCTTTCTCTTACTTTGTTCACCCTTCTGATCCAGTTGGGAAATTGATATAGCTCCTTCATATTCCTTTCCTAATGAGGGTGTTTTTCTCCAATACCCAATAAGATCATACCTATGTAAGAGACTCTTTACTTTGTGAAGTGTCTGTGAAGGTGGCTTTCTTGTCAGGTGGCAAATTAATTTTCAATTATTTTTTAAAAGACCATTCCTTTGCATTAAAAGAAAAAGTTTTTTTTTATTTTGAAAAAAAAAATTTAATTAATTAATTTAGAATGTTTTTCCACGGTTACATGATTCATGTTCTTTCCCTCCCCTCCTCCCAACCATAGCCAACACACAATCCCACTGGGTTTTACATGTGTCATTGATCAAGATCTATTTCCATATTATTAATATCTGCACTAGGGTGACCATTTAGAGTCTACATCCCCAATCATATACTCTTTGACCCATGTGATCAAGCAATTGTTTTGAAGAAAAAAACTTTTAAGTGTGATACTCTTAAATAAAGAAAACAAAAAGAAGATTTAATTTTCGCCCCACAGTAGAATCCAGATTACTTAGTGGAAACATAGAAAACTTGGCAAATAGGTATGATATATAGGACAAAGTAGAATCCACATGGATTCTACTGTGGGGCAAAAATTTTATGTCTTTTTGTTTTCTTTATTTAAGAGTATCGCAGTACATAAGAGCTGACAGTTACACAAAGCTTAGCATTTATAAAGTACTCAGTGTAGATTCTCTAATGTGATTCTTAGTGTCAATCCATTAATTAGGTGATATACCTATTTTATGGAGGAGGAAATTCAACTTCAGGCAACTTGCCCATACTTATACAGATAGGGTCAGAGATGGGATTCAAGTAACTTGTATCTCCAAAGATAATGCTCATTATTATATCATACTTCTTCACCAAAAAAAAGACTTCAAAAATATTTTAGAAAAATGTCTTTTTTAAAAAATGTTTCTTTTTAAATCTATTTAGATTACCCTTTGGGTGGTCTTATACTATTACTTCATCAAAAGTATCTGAAGTAAAGCCATCTCAATTTGAATAAATCATATTCTTTGACAGATGTACATGCCTGCTTGTGAAATGGAGATACAGTTTTTGAGAGGTAGGGAAGGTATCAGAAAGAAGGGTATATAGCTGATGATTCTTGGGCTCCAGGGCTGTCTTCATATTCAATTAAATGGTTAACATATTTTACAGACTGCTCTTATGATGAGCAAGGTAATGGCACTGGGATATAAAGACAAAAATTGAAATGGCCCTTGTCTTCTAACAGCTTACATTTGACTAGAGCCTAATGGGAAAAAAAGTCACAACATAAGCATAGAAAAGAAATTACAGGGTCATTTTAAGAGAGAAAGAGTATTAATGATTAGGGAACTTGGGGAAGAAGAGCAAATGGCATTTAACTTCATCCTGCAAAAATGATAATTGTATGAGTCAGAGATATATTTCAGATAGGAGAGAAAACTTTTACAAATGTGCCAAAAGGGAAAATGGGTTGCAATATTTAGAGAACGATTTGGCCAGAATATAGAGCAAATGAAGACGGGTAATCTGAAATATGTCTAAAATGTAAATAAAAGCCAGACTTTGAAGGGTCTTAAATACCAAGTTGAGATAAGTGTAGGGACAGAGGCAGAGGAAGAAACTACAGGCTCAGAAGCTGGTTCCAATGCTCTTCCCCAAAGACAGTCCTACCACTCAGAAAATGTGGACCGAGGATAACTGATGACTGGAAAAATGCAAAGCTGCTCATTTCTTATCTTATTTGTATTTTCTTAAGCACAAATAATTATCTTTGAAATGGAAAAAAAGGGGAAAATGCCCAATAGTTAGTAAGTATTTATTAAGAACTTGCTATATACCAGTCACTATGCTAAGCCCTGGGATTAGAGAGAAAAGAAACAACAAACATGGTCCCTAACCTCAGAGAACTCACATTTTAATGTGACAGTCTATATGCAAATAATGTACTTAGATAATTGATATATAATAGGTAGGAAATATTCATAGAAGGGGAGACTACACCGGGAGGTACCAATAAAGACCTTTTATAGGAAGTAAGATTTGATGATATCCAGGATAAGTAAGGAGTTAATAAAAGAGATATCTACATAAGGCTGCCATGGGATATTAAGAGAATTGCAGATGATTAAGGCTTTGAAAAATTATGGAGAAGGAGAGACTTCAAGACTGAATTTAAAAAAAACACACACACACACAAAGGTCCAAAAACTATCATCTAATTAATTTTTGGAAAGACTTGCTAGAGATCAGAGAAATGCTATAGATATAATTTGCCTGGATTTTTAGCAAAGTGCATGAAATAATCACTCATTATTCTTCTGGAAAAGATGAGAGATGGGTGAGTTAGAAAATAGTATATTTAATTTAATTTAGAAGTTAGTCAAATAATTAGACCAAAAGAATTAACAGTTGAGTTTTTAAAATAAATTAAGGGTTTGTGATAATATTTTAAATATTTTCTTCAGTGATCCAAATAATTTAGTTATCTCTCCAGGTGTCCAAAGACAATTTGCCAAGTAGTTGCAGCTGAGCACAGGATATTCAAAAGTGCCATTTTTCTCAGATGCTCAATGGAACACTGATGGCAGTAGAGGATGAGGGATGAAGATATAAAGAATTTTTATATACGAGTGAGAACTATAGGATATACCAGGAGGTGATGCCTTTTTCTAAGAAAGTTAGAAAATAAGCTAACAGTAACTTGTTAACAACTTCCAGTAAATGGGAATCCTCCAAAGTTTTCTACCACTCCTTGTCTTCAAGCTGTTTGTTCACTGTATTCTCTGAGCCATATGTCCTGGGGTAAATGGGGACATCCATCTTGTACCTTTCAGTCAAAGACTGGACAAACTTGACTTAAATGGACAGGCTAATTAATGTCACCACACTTCAGTGAATAATTGTGGGATTAAAATCTGTAGCCATTGTCCTCTTGTTATCATCAGCTTTCATCCAGACTTTTTTCACTACTCTCAGCGAATCCAGGGTGAATAGTTGCTCTGAATCATTAATAGTATGGATCACCTTGAAAATCTCTTATCATTAACTCTATCAGAACCCATTTTGCCCCCCATGCCTTTGGTGATGGGCCACTCTCTAGAGTAATGGTCAGTCAACCAATTCCCATTCTCTAAAGAGGATGCTCAGGCTACCATTACTATCTACACCCAATGTTTTTCAATGTAAAGGTTGAGTGAAGTCTATATTGGAGTGGTCCAAGGCTCTAGCTTTTGACTTGTATTGTTTACATTTTTTATCAGTTTCTTGGAGAAAGGCATATGTAACATGGGTGTAATGAATTTCTATGAACTATACAATATATACTCCTCCATTGGGGTATGGCCAACCTGTCCATACTTTGAATTGACTCACTCACATAAATCTGATCTCATGTTGGAAGATCTTGTTTCTCATAAAAGGATGACCAGCACCTGGTTACACTCAAATTTTGTCTAAGTCCAAGAAGTAACTCTGTTGTGGGTGACAAGTAAACCTCTTATCATTATAGTTCTCAAACCTCCACCAATATACTGCCATTTACACAAAACTAGCTCTGGTCAATGATGACCTCATTTGATCCTAAATAATCTGTTCACTTTCTGTCAATAAGGTAAAAACAGTTTATATATCTCAGGCACATAATATAATCAAATACAAAAATAACCAGCAAATCATAATCAACTATCTGCTTATATTACATAATCTGTTATTAATGCCTATCAGTAGATGTAAATGGGAATATTTACAAAAACCTGGCACAGAAACACTTGAGTATGGAAAACCCATGTGCTTAAGTTAATTCAAAACTCTAGACTATATGTTTTTATGTCATTTATCTATCCAGGAATAACTTCACCAAATGAAGTTGCTTTTCTGCTAACTGTTCCTTTTCTGGTCCTCACCCCTCAACTCCTGGGAAAATCCTCTTTTACTTTAGCACTGATGAAGTGTTAAGCAGCTAGATGGTATAGTGGATAGAACACTGGATCTGGAGTCAGGAAGACATGAATTCAAATCCATTCTCAGAAACTTAGATGTATGTCCCTGGGGAGGTCATGTTGCCTTCCCTTTTCAAAATTTGTAAAGTTGATTGAAACTTTACATTTGTTAATAATAAATTTAAGTTTATTAAATTCAGCCTAATATTTTGACCTGCCAAGTTTCTTTTGAATACTGATTTTATTATCATCTACTTTACTATTCTATCACAGTTTCCTCAACTGTTAAATGGGGGAAAAAACCAATCACACTTACCTTATAGGATTATTGTGAGCATCTAAGGATCTGTATTTGTAAAACACTTAATATAATTCCTGGCACATAGTAGTAACTTAAATCCATATTTTCCCTCCTTCCCTTCTTTTTTTTTAAACCCTTGTACTTCGGTGTATTGTCTCATAGGTGGAAGATTGGTAAGGGTGGGCAATGGGGGTCAAGTGACTTGCCCAGGGTCACACAGCTGGGAAGTGGCTGAGGCCGGGTTTGAACCTAGAACCTCCTGTCTCTAGGCCTGACTCTCACTGCACTGAGCTACCCAGCTGCCCCCTTCCCTTCTTTTTAACTCATAATCGCTCTTAAAGGGGCATTAAAAAAGTATCAAAGTACTACTGCATGAGCAGTTTTCCTTTAAGTCAAAGAATTAAAAAGTCCATTAAGTCTTCCATTTTGGGGCAATGGCCAGCCAAGTTTTCACTCATTAGGATTTTGCCTCTTCCAATCAATAATTAACCAGCTGAAGCAAATTGTCTTCTAAGCTTATATTTTCCCTTTCTGCATTTCTATACCATAGAAAGTGAAGCAGAGAGCAAAGAGGTCTTTTTGAGTGGCTTTCTTTTTCACAATTCCAATTATTTTCTATTGAGAAATAGCCTTTCTTCAGCCAGTCAGAATTAGTCACTGAAGCCTTTGTGTATGCTTGTCTTGCTGGTTTCTTCACACATTAGTGTCTTCTCCACCCCCTGTTGCATCTTTACTCTTTCTAGTTTCCCTTTCTACGATACCATTACTTAACTACTTCAGCCAGATTTCTTTCCACTCAGGGTCTTTCTATTCTTTTAATTGTTTATATCAGTCTCCTGGTATCATGACTCATTTTTCCCTCATGAGGTTAAAAAAAAACCCTTACGAAACATTCAATCTTTATTCATCCCAAAGTCTCAAAAGTAATTTATTTTGTGAATTTTATATCTTTAAATTCTTTTTTTAAGTTACATATAAAATGAACTGATGGTCTTTAATGCTCTACAGTCTTGTCCATATTCAGTAAACAAACCAGTCCCCTTATTATGTCTTTGAATACTGTTTCTTAATACTTGCATTAAGAATTTTTAGTAAATATAAGTTCTATTCTGACCCTTGCAGCACCAAAAACCTATAAGAGGAGCATCACTTTATACTCATTACAATTTAAAAAATCCATCATTCTTCCTTTTGCAGTGCAACTGCTCATATACCAACTCAAAACATTTATTTATACATGAATTTTAGCAGCATTTTTATTAACATTAAGTAAAAGTCCCTATTCTGCCCTTTCTAGCCACCAAACTATTCACCTATGAAATAGACTTTAAGTTACATTCTTCTGAAGCTGATTTATTTCTCATTCTTTATGCAAAAACACTTAATATTTTTGCCTCTTTCCACAGGCAAACATTAATTCTTAAGGGGAAGTTACTTACATATAGCTGGCATGATTATCAAATTTGCAGATGACAAAAAGATAGGAGTGTGTGAGAAGGAGGGATAGTTAATAGAGTGGATGGCAGAGTCAGGATTCCAAAGAAACTTGGTGGGTAGGCCAGAATATTGGGCTGAATTTAATAGAATTTAATTTAATATTAATAATTGTAAAATTTCAATCAACTTTACAAGTTAAAAATAGGTCAGACAGGTCAATCAATATGGGACTTGCAAGATAAACTTTATTTTATTTTACCAGGTTATTAAATGGTAGGGAAATGCAATAGGCAGACTATATTTTGTCAACATATTTAATTGTTTCTCATGATATTCTGTGTGTTGAAGAGTTAAAGACTAGATAATAATACATTTACGAAGATTCAAAATTATTTAAATGACTCAAAGCAAATTTTTAGTCACTAACTAATGGATGCTAAGTCCAAAAGAGGAACTTGATGGAATAGCCCATATGAATCTGGGCTTATATTCTTTAACATTTTTATCAATGAAGTGTAACAGAACAGCATAGATGATATATAAACATCAAATTTGCCCTAGCACTAAGTAAACATTGAATATCAGAGTCAGGATCTTGATCAGTCATAATTTGGAAAAAATAAGATAAAGATAAAAGTCTCAGTTACTGGTCCAAAATATCAACTTCACAAGGACATAATGTATGAGGTATGGCTATATGGCAGTTTACATGAAAAATATCTCTTGCGTTTTATTGAATGAGGTCAAATATCATCAACAGTGTGACATATTTCACCATATTAAGGCATAGTGTCCAGGACTGGGAAGGTGCTTCCATAAAGGCCATATTTAGAATATTGTGCTTATTTCAGGGAGCTCCACTTCTAGACTTTGGTAAGTGCTAATGAGATCTGAAAAGAGCAGTCACTTGAACTTAGAGCCTCAAATTACAAGATCAGATGATCATAGAAGAAGAATCAAAATATTCCTTAGTGGTCATCAGTCTTCTCATTTTATAGATGAAGAAAAAGAGGCCAAGAGGAGAGATATGATTTACCTGAACCCACAAAGATAGAGCCAAAATTTAAAATTAGTTACAATTACTTTCAATCTATCGCCTCAAATTCAATTTTCTACTGTTTTCCACTGTTTTTTTAGCATTTAGTAATTGGTTGAAGGAAATGGAAATGCTTAGCCTTGAGAAGAGTGTCAGAGGGTTTATGATGGCTTTATTCTAGTTTTCTTAAGAGTTGTCACTTGGAAGAGGGAGTAGAATAGTTCTGGTTGGTCTCAGAATTAGATTTAGGATCAACAGGAGGAATTAAAAAAGAGACAAATTTATACTTGATATCTGGAGAAAACTTACTGACAATTAGAACTATCCTAAAGCTGAAATGAATTTCCTTGGGAAAAGTGGATTCCTTTCAAGCAAATTCTGAATAACTACTTGTTAGGTGTATGGTTAAAAATATATTTGTTTATGGGATGGGTTGGCCTAGACAACTTCTGAGATTCCTTACATCATTTCTAGATACACTTAAATGAATGAAAACTGTAGTATGTAAGAAATGCTGAGGAGATATTACCTGCTTCCTATTTTTTCCCAAGGCCAGCTCTTCTAGGTTATGAGGATTCTTAAGACCATTCTTGTTCCAATATTTTGTACTAGGATGTTCTATCAGAAATATATCCTCGATACTATTCTCTTCCCTATTTCTGAATTGGACATCTTCAGCCTTTTAGGTGTTATATATACTCAAAGAAAACCAGAGAATATAGCATGAGTAATGCCCAAGGTATCTTTGGCATTGAATTAAAAGGGACTGGAGGTAGGCTGATGGAAAGGGATTTTATGCTGCCCTGATAAGTCAGTGGTTATTAGAGAAAGCAGAAGAGGATATAATGGTTTCTCTGAGATTACTTCATTCTTGCTCGGGTTTTGTTCTTTAAGAGTAAAGACAAGGCAGCCTCAGAGCTTCATGCTCAGATGTGAGCTCAATCTTAGTTCAATTCTCATAAAAGACTACTAACCCTGGCAATATTACCAGTTTGAGGCAGTACCCTCATTCTTTCCCACTACCCACAGTCAGACACTATCCAATAGAACTCTTATTTAGTATCCTTTTTCTAGGAGTAAACAGAAACAACAGTGCCATTCATGAGTAGGAGGATCCCAAGAGCAACATATAAGTATAGACAATATGTTAGCAGAGAAGGCAATCCAAAGAAGGTGCAGTTAGATAACTGCCTTAGGTATTTAACTTTGTTCAAGCTCTCCACACGCAAAATCGCACAGCTTCTCATAGTGTAATAATATGGTTTTACTTAGGCTAAGATGAGTGGCCAGATTAGACCACCTGCTCCAAAGACGACTCTGCCGCTGGTTCTTAGAATCTTCCATTGGTTGCTTCCAATGAAAATAGCAGCTGGTGAGGAGATGGTTCAGCTCTGCTGTCTGAGTGATGATTGTGATGCACCTGTGTGCTTGGGTTTTATCGATATTGGACAGCTACTTCTTTTTTGTATGTTATTTCATGGTGGGCATGGCCTTTGTTACAATTGGGTTTGGTTATTTTCCTGATTAGCACCTGTGTTTTGGCCTTAGGGGGCTCAAGTCTCTGATACTTTAGGAGAAAACCATTCTGCAAGAGAGAAATGGGGATAAAGAGAAACTTGTTCATGTGTCCAAAATAGATGGAGGAAGGAGGGCTTCTAAAGAACCTGAAGACAGGCATTGCTGTCTAAAAGAAATGTGAGATATATATATATATATATATATATATGTATATATATATATATGTGAAACAAGTCAAAAGAGGAGGCAGGGGGCTGATAATGTTAAACAAATTATTTTATTAAATGTGAGAGAATGCAAAATCAGAGCGGCATCAGAATGTGAGTGAACAGAATATGTTTCTGTATCTGAAGATCAGCTGCTACAAGTTTGGTCATTACTGCAAACTGGGCAGCACAGCATCATGCCTTCTGTATCCCTCCTACCATCCCCTTTGCCTGGCCAAAACATTGGAATTTCACCTAATGTCCTAGTGAGGTAGTCCAGAATTTTCTCTAATACTTCAATCGGAAAGAATGAGACATTTTTCAACAGTGCTTGGAAAATGCTCCATGACTGAGGACACACCCTGAGGTAACCGATCATTTCCAGAGACCTCATTCAATATTATTTATTTACGAGGAAACATCATTTTCTAAAGGGAATCGAGATGTAACATTAAAAATTAACTGGAAGACCTGACTTACTCAGAACAGTAAAGAAGATAAATGAAGTGGTCACAGAGGTTTATCAGAGTATATTCCAACCATATGCACTCATTATCTTTATTAAAGGAGACTAAAAAAAATGCTTCTCTCTCCTCACTAATTCTAGGGAAAAGAAAGAAGTGAATAAACATTTATTAAATACCTACTATGTGCTAGGCATTGTGCCAAGTTCTTTACTAATATCATCTCATTTGAGCCTAACAACATCCTTGAGAGGTAAGAGCTTTTATTATTAGCATCATTTTACAATTGAGGAAACTAAGGTAAATAAAAGTTAAAATATTTTCCCATGGTCACATAGTGACTAAATGTCTGGGTTTGAACCTGGCTCTTTCTGATTCTAGGCCTAGCATACAAATTATTGGAAAATATCACACTGAAAAGAATGAGAGATATATGGGAAATCAGAATGAAATTTTGAGGTTTACCAGATGATTTAAGATAAAGGAAATAGTTTTGATTCTTTTGTCTTATTTTAAATTCATATGCCATGGATATGGGCACTGCTGCTACATAGACGTTAGTATTGAAGACTCTTAAAGCTGAAATGACCTTTCTAGATTGTCTAGTACAACCTCCTCATTTTACAAATGGAGTAAAAGAAATTCCAAGAAGTTAGGTGACTTGGTAAAGGTCATACACATAGTTGGCTATAAAGGTGAAAATAGTTTCCATTGTGGTGTGCTCTTTCCACTTAATAAGTGACTGTAATGATAATATTTTTATAGCATTTCAAGATTTCCAAATGGCTTTTTGGAACTCTTTGGGATTAGTAACATAAATGCTATTATTCTCAATTTCTGGATGTGAACCTAAGACTCAGAAAGATTGTATTGCTCATGATCACACTGCTAGAAAGTGACCAAGGCAAAATTCTGAAGCTAGATCTCTTCATGATGTCTTTCTATTGCACCCAGAAAGAGCATATTAGTTCATGTCAATGAATCTTCTTATTTTTCATTTCATTCCTTTGACTAAAACTATTATCAATTCTTTCACTAGCTTCAAACAATCTAAGAATTAGTTCTTATATCTCCAGAAAAGTATTTAAAATGTAAAAATTCTCATTCATTAATTAATCTTATCTAACTCCCCCGATGACTCCTTCAGAGTTGGCCAGGATCATTGTTTTGCTCATAGTAACTAAGTCTATCACAGTTAATCATTCCACATTATTGCTGTTACTATATACAATGTTTTCCTGGTTCTGCTTATTTCCCTTCTGCATCAGTTTGTGTAGGTCATTCCAGCTTTTTTTTGAAATTATCCAATTCAGCATCCCTTACAACATAATAATATTCCATCAACATCATATTCCACACTTTGTTCAACCAGTCCCCAAAAGATTGATATCCCTTTAATTTTGAATTTTTCTAAAAATTTATTTACTCATTTAATTAATTAATTAACAATATTTTTACATGGTTCCATGATTCATGTTCTTTCCCATTCCTCCACCCTCCTCCCTTCCAGAGCCAATGAGCAATTACACTGGGTTTAACATTTATAATTGTTCAAAATGTATTTCCATATTATTACTATTTGCAATAGACATCATTTAAAGTCAACGTCCTCAATCATATCCAATTCAACCATGTGATCAATCATATGTTTTTCTTTTGCTTTTCTACTCCAACAGTTCTTCCTCTGGATGTGGATAGGATTCTTTCTCATAAGTTCCTCTGGATTGTCCTGGATCATTGCATTGCTGCTAGTAGAGAAGTCCATTACATTCAATTGTAAAGTAGTGTATCAGTCTCTGTGTATAAGGTTCTGGTTCTGCTCCTTTCACTGCATCAGTTCCTTGAGGTTGTTCCAGTTCACATGGAATTCCTCCAGTTTATTATTCCTTTGAGCACAATAGTATTCCATCATCAACAGATACCACAATTTGTTCAGTCATTCCCCAATTGAAGGGCAACCCCTCATTTTCCAATTTTTTGCCACCACAAAGAGCTCAGCTATAAATAATTTTGTACACATATTTTTCCTTATTATCTCTTTGAGGTACAAACCCAGCAGTGGTATGGCTGGCTCAAAGGGCAGGTAGTCATTTACAGCCCTTTAGGCAGAGTTCCAAATTGCCTTCCAGAATGATTGGATCAATTCACAACTCTACCAGGAATACATTAATGTCCCAATATTGCCCCATCCTCTCCAGTACTTATTATTGCTTCCCTGCCAGCTATTGTCAGAGCCCTAAGCCTTGTGTAGCTGTGGTAGCAAGGCACTTCATTCATGCTGGAGCTTCTTCACTACTTTTAAAAATAAATAAATAAATAAAATTTAGACAAATAAGATACTTTTTAATCTATTTGCCAAGAGAAATTCAGGAATTACAGGAACACAGTTAAAAAACACTTCACCCAAATAAAGTTAGATACAAACAATTGGAAAAACATTATTTACTCATGGGCAGGCTGAGCTATTATAATAAACATGACAATTCAAACCAAATTTTTACTTATTTAGTTTCATACAAATCAAACAACCAAAAACACTATTTTATAGGGCTAGGAAGAAATAATACAAGCTTTATTTCAAAATTCTATATACAGAAAACATCAATGCTAGCTTTAAGGACTATAATGTTCCAATGCTGTTTCACTATTTTCAACTAGGAAAAAAATATTGAGGGCAAAGATACTTTTATTTTTGCCTCAGTATACCTGGCAGAGAGTGTGCACCTAATACATATTTATCTAGTTGTTTTAACTTGTGAACCATGAAGCTCTTTTGATCATTTTTAGTTCTATTCTCTGGACATCCAAATATACATATTGTATTTGATAATTTTTTCTTGCTTAAGTCTAAATTTATTTTAAATAGACTTTCTCTTTCTAACTCTTGCCACTGGACTTTGCTGGAAATATATAGAAATGCTGGTGATTTATGTGGGTTTATTTTGTATCCTGCAATTTTGCTGAAGTTATTATTTCATACAGTTTTTTAGTTGATTTTCTAGGATTCTCTAAGTAGACCATCATGTCATATGCAGAGTAATAGTTTAGTTTCCTCATTGCCTACTTTAACTCCTTCAATTACCTATTTTTTTCTTACTGCTAAAACTAAGATTACCAGTAAAAAATTAAATAATAGTGGTGATAATGGACATCCTTGCTTCACTCTTTATCTTATTGGGAAAGCTTCTAACTTATCTCCATTTCAAATGATATTTGATAACGACTTTAGATAGATACTACTTATAATTTTAAGAAAAGACTCTTTTATTCCTATGCTTTTTAGTGTATTTAATAGGAATGGGTATTATATTTTGTTGAAGAATTTTTTTCAATCTATTTAAATAATCATGTGATTTCTGCTAATTTTGTTTCTATTATAGTCAATTTTCCTGATAATTTTCTGAATATTAAACTAGTCTTACATTCCTATTTTAAATCCCATCTGGTCATAGTGATATATTGTGATACGTAGCTATAGTCTCTTTGCTAGGATTTTATTTTAGATTTTTGCACCAATAATCATTAAGGAAATTGTTCTATAATTTTCTTGCTGATTTTTAGTCTTCCTGGTTTAGGTACCATATTTGTGTCATAAAAAGAATTTGGTAGGACTCCTTCTTTTCTTATTTTGCCAAATAGTTAATATAGCATTGGGATTATTTACTTTTAAAATGTTGGATAGAATTCTCTTATTAACTCATATGGCTCTGGGGATTTATTCTTGGGGAGTTCATTAATGGCTAATTCGATTTCTTTTACTGAGATGGAATTATTTAAGTATTCTATTTCCTCTTAATCTAGGCAATTTATATGTTTGTAAATATTCATATATTTTGCCTAGATTGTCAGATTTATTGTCATATAATTGAGCAAAATATCTCCTAATGATTGCTTTAATTTCCTCTTCATTGGAGGTGAATTTGCCCTTTTTCATTTTTGATACTGGTAATTGATTTTCTTTTTGCCTTTTTTTATCTAACTAAGGTTCAATTTTACTTTTTTTCTTTTTAAAACAAGTTTAACTTAGTTTTATTTATAAGTTCAATGCTTCTATTACTTTCAGTTTTATTAATTTCTCCTTTGATTTTTAGGATTCCCAATTTAGTCTTTATTTGGGGACTTTTGAATTTGTTCTTTTTCTAATTTTTTTAGTTGCATAACCAATTTACTGATCTTCTTTTTCTACATTTTATTTATATGAGCATTCAGGTATATAAATTTTCCCATAAATACTGCTTCATAAGTATATTTATATTATAAGTATATTTTATTATTATNCCTAAAACACTATACTAAGTTTTCTTGGGTTGTTGATTCTTGCTTGTAAACCTAGTTCTTCATATTCTAAACCTTCTGATCTTTTAACATAGAAGCTGCTAAGTCCTGTGTGATACTAACTGTGGCTCCATGACATTTGAATCATTTCTTCCTGGCTACTTATAGCATTTTCTCCTTTAACTGGGAGCCCTTGAATTTGGCTAAAACATTCCTGAGAATTGTTATTTGGGGATTTATTTCAGAAGGTTATTGGTGGATTATTTCGATTTCTATTTTACTTTCTTATTCAAGAATATCAGGGAAGTTTTTTGATAATTTCTTTTAATATGACTATGTCTAGGCTTTTTATATCATGACATTCAGCAATAATTTATTTTATTTTATATTTCTTCATTATATTATTATATATTATGTGTAATATACTTATATTGTTATAAATTAATTATAAATAATTATTCAGCAATTATTTCAGCAATAATTTTAAAATAATTTCCTGGATCTATTTTCTGGTATAGTTGTTTTTTTTCAATGAAATATTTTATATTTTATTCTATTTTTCATTCTTTTTGTTTTGTTTTATTGTTTCTTGATATCTCATCAAGTCATTAGTGCCTCTCAGGCCAATTCTAATTTTTAGGTAATTATTTTCTTCCAGGAGTGTTTGAATCCTTTTTTCTATTTGATAAATTCTACTTTTAAAGAAATTCTTTTATTCCTTGTATTTTTCTACCTCTTTTTCTCTTTTACCATTTCTAATTTTCAAGTAACTCCTTTCTTCACTGGATATTTGTGCCTCTTTTTCCATTTTTCCATTTCAGCTCTTTAAGCTGTCATTTTCATATTACTTTCATTTCTCTTCCCTATTTTTATTCTACTTCTCTTATTTGATTTTTAAAAATTCCTTTTTGAGCTTTCCCTGAGAGTGAGATTAATTTTTATTTTTTTTTAAGTTTTGTGCATGACTACTTTGATCTCAGTGACCCTTTTGAGTCTATCACCTGCTTTTGTCTCCACATTAATTTTCTATGGTCAGGAGTTTTTTTTGGCTCCTTTTTCTCACTCTTTTCTAATTTTTCTTTCTTTCACTTTCTTCTCTCATTTTCTCAGACTTTTAAAATAATTTACTTTTATCATATAGGTGGGCTTTGTTTTCAGGATTGAAGGGGCACTTTTTTAAATTTCAGTTTTTCCTTGCTGCTCTATTATGCTCTAGTTATGGATTTTTAAGTTCTTCTAAGGTAGTAGGATGGCCTGTAAGCTGGGAGCACTGAAAGCCACCTCACACTGCTAAAGTAGTTTCCCCCAGGAACTACTGACTTTCAAGACTCAGAGCACTATGAGCAACTTGTGCTTGGGCTCAGGGTCTCATCTCAGGATTGTAAAGGGGCTGTGTGCCTCACTCCAGGCTTTTCCTGGGCATTTATGTCTTGTGCTGGGGTTTAGTACCATATTAAAATATTTTGTTAGGACTTGGACCTTCAATGGATGGGTGTGGATTAGGCTCTGTTGTTGGATTAGGCAGGGTCTTTATGGTCTCTAAGTTGGCTTGGGATCAGGTTCAGAACTAGGAGCAGTAGAGGTGGGGTAGGGGACTTAAAGTTGACTTGAGCTGGTATTCCTTGATTAATGCTTGCTATAGGTATTGCATGGCCTTGCTGAGGATGGCACTCCTCTCTCACCCTTGTGAAACAGACCTTTTCTGAGTGGCTTCCAAGTTGTTTTCTGCAGGATAATTGCTTGACTCCATCCTCTACACCAAAGAGTACATATGGATAACACATTAACAGAACTTACATTCTCCTACAGCACCCTCTCCATTGGATTATTGTGCCTCTTTTTCCATTTAGCCAATTTTGCTCTTTGAAAAAATCAAAGTGAAATGTAAGGGTGTGTTTGTGACAAACACTCACAACCATACATACACACATATATGAATTCTCTCTCTCTCTCTCTCTCTCTGCCTTTCTCCTTCTTATTCTTCCCAAGCCTGAGATGATATCCTGAGGGGGAGATAGAAAGGGAGGAAAAGGGGGTGGAGGAGATGGAGGGAGAGGGAAATGGAGAGAGGTAGGGAGGGAGAAGGAGAAGGAGAGAGGGGGGAGGAGAGACAAAGTGTCAGAGAGAAGGAGAAGGGCAGAGAGAGAAAATTCACATGTGCTTATTATATATATGGATGTATGTGTCATGAATACATACACATACATCCCCTTGATTTTTCAAAGGCTCCTTTAGGATAATGTAAGCTCTGTTTATACCTCATTCACATTTAAAGACCTCAATATCAACATTCTGCCTTCCAAAAATTGACATCCTAAAATTCAGAGAATCTTATTTTCAGAGGGTCACTTACCATTTTATTTCTTTGTCCTGTCTCCAGTTTTGTTGGGGATGAGGGATGGAGTGGGCAAGGTACAGGAGAGAGTTGTGGCACCAATTTAAAATCAGCAACTAGAGTAGGAGGAGGTTGCAATTAGTGCAAGAACATTCTCCCTAAGGAAATCATAGATCTTTTGAAGTTAAAAAAAAGTACTGTGCATCTCAGCATTTTCTAAATATGAAATATTTGTTTGATAGAGGCAATGTAGTGCAGTGAAAAGAATGTAGTATTTGAAATCAGTTCTTTTGTTTTACCACACTCTTTCCACTCACTATCTGTTTGTTATTGGACAAGTAACTTAGGCTTTCTGAGACTGTTTATTCAAAACCATGTAGGACTTTTCTAATCAAGTCTTTGATCTTCTGATTCTAAGCTCAACTTTTTCAAAAACCTCTATCAGTATCAGTGCAGTGAACTCATGAAAACTTGGCATTACTGAGGGGCTAATCAGTTGGATAATTTGACCACTCACTGCTAGGAATATTTCTTACAGACATCTTTTATTTCAAATGCACAGTGGGTGATACTATTTTTGCTATTTATTGTCTGGCAGATTATAACACAAAGAGAAGTAAGAAAATACTCTCCCTTCCCAATATTCACACTAGCATTTCTTTAAGTCCAAAGTATTATCATTGGTACTACAGGGAATAAGTTCACAGTGTGGAACCAACACCAATTAAAAAGTGAGCACGATCAAATCAAGAATGTTTTAGATTTTGTTTAATTTCCAAGTCCATGAAATTTATCAAAGTTTCTAAAATGTCAATTTCAGGCTTTCGTGTACTAATTTGTGACTAAATATGTTTCCAGAGTAGTTAATACTTCTCATCTTTTGCACATTGTTTTCTAGCCTGGAACTACCTAAAAACTATCCCAATAATTACTGGATGATTTTTTTGAAATCTAAATCTAGTAGAACGTACTGCAAAGGGTATTCTTCTTGGATAATTCCCCTCAGTAGGCAACTGTTAGAAGCAATAGAGTCTAATGGAGATTTCCTCCCTTCTCCACAGGCATTCTCAGAACTATAATAGCTACTCCTGGCAGGGGCTCCATTTTTTAATGGCCTCCACTACATATTGCCACACCTTTAAAATATTCAAACAGCTGTGTCACTGTTTTATGAAAAGCCAGAGGGTTGAACTTATGCCTGAAACTAGACTGAAAAACCTTTAGTGGCTAGGTAGGGTTTCAAAAATGATGAACCTGCTATTAGTCTCATCTGATTGAAGATCCTATATTTGCCTCTAAAACTGAAATGTTTTGCATTTCTATGAGCCTCAAAATAATCTCTCTAAGCATGTGTGTCTGGAAGCATTTCCATCTCATTATAGTTTCAGAAGTCCCCAGGATAGGCTAAATGCTTTAGCTTTCATTTGGATTACAGATAATGACCTGTGCTCTGTGTATTACTATTTTTATTTATATGTTGGCATTTTTCTAGCCGATCTTGCTCCATTGTAAAATTTTCTTTCGTAGTCAGAGGTAACCTTCCCAGGACATCAGAGGAATTACTAAGATAATACTACTACAAATTCTCCCATAATATTACTTAGGAGCAAATACATGTTCATTTCCTTGATTTTCATTGGAATGTCCCCAGGGTTAAGAGAGAGGAATTAAGCAAAAACTACCCATATATAAGCTTTTTTCCCATGGCAAGCTTTGTGGGGGGACATTGACAAGAGTTACATAGAATCAAAACGCACTGGATGGCAATCTCCATTGTTGAAGGAAATAGCCCCGTTGATGGATTGTTCTGGGAGCTCTAGCACCTCTGATGTGAGGGCTTGCTGAACCCTTTTTGGAGCTGTTTATCTAACTTTGGTGTTCACCTTTCACCCAACTCCATGAAGTGATAGCGGCCACACCCTGGTAAGATTGTCATACAGGCTAAATCAGGCTGAGGGTACCCATCTGTGAGATAAAGGGATGTCTTCCCCAAGTATATGAAGACTTCCGCTCGTGGAATGGGCAGATGAGAACAATTTGTTTCAATGACCATGAAGTGTGGCTGAAACAGGCACTATGTAGTACTTAGAGCTTGTTCGGACATCAGAGATGCCAAGGTCATCCACTGCATCCTGACACCACCAATCATCCTGACTTTTGTGTTCAATAATTCTGGAAGAGAGAGTGGCTTTGTGTAGTTCTGCCTCACTTATATCCAATTCATACACAAGTCAAAATATCTTCCCATGATGTCACTAGACCTCTTTAAAAATGAAAGACAAGAAACAACCCAATTGATAAGATTGTAGATACATTTGAATATTTTAATACATAGTCATTGTTTTTATAGTCAAAGGCATTAATATTTAGAGTTATACAGTTATCTGTATCACTGTTATACAGAATTGTATACAACTCTTGGCTCGTCTGATATGTATCAGTTCTGTAGCTCTTGAAAGAATAGACTTACTAGATTCCATATAGTTTGTGTCAATATGCAACCTTAACTTACTCAAGCAAGACATTCTCCTCTGCAATAGCAAATCAAAAACCTCACTAGACACCTTTAATCAAGTCTTTGATGATGATTTTACTAGTGGAGAGGAATCATCCATGAGACAAAAGGTTGAACTGGGTGACTTCTAATGCCACTTCTCACTCTAAGATTAAGTCATTCTATCATCTATAGCTTTCACATAGTGCTACTCTTGAAGTTTATTTCAACCTGATTTTACTATTATAAAAATGCAAAAATGTTCAGGGGCTGGAGAGAATTGTTATACTGCGCAATATGTTCATACTCCCAAAGTTAAAAATAGGATGGGTCAACAAGACCTTTGTCCTAGGATGCTAATAACAAAAGGTATGAACATACTCTCCTGGCAATCTTCTGGCCCACCAGCCCCACACCATGAAATTCTTTTCTGGTCACATATAGGCATTGATTAACTTCATTTTCCTGTCTAGATTTTAGGTATATCTCCACCATTTCATCCTTCTCCTCACTCTCTTTGGTTCATTGTTTCATGTTATACATACTTCCTGAATCCCAAGTTTGAGGGAGACAATTGTGCCTACTCCTCATCACTGTGCCCCTTTGCCTATTTTCTCTTCGTTGGGGTTTAGAGTTTGTAGACCAGTTTACTGCAAAGGTGGACAATCTTGAGGACATGCCATCATTACCCTCCATTGTCTTATTTCAAATATCAATTGCTTCATGAAAGTCACCAAGGGAACAATAAGAGAGAAGACCAGAATGCACCAGAGATAGAATGCTTAGGTCTCCTTGTCTTATCTGGCAGCATCTTTAGTGCCTTTCCACAAAGTCTTAACCTTCTCTGTCTCCCATCTGCCCCAGTTCCTGTAGGCAGCAAAATTCCCAATATGACAGGGCGCAATGGAGGAAGGATGCTCAGCTCTTCCTAGATTATTAGTCTTTCCCAAAGGTCTTCATCTTCTCCCTCTCCTAAATGCCCCAATTTCTTTCAGCATCAGAATTCTCAATGTGGCTGTCCAAAATCCCTACAGTCAAGAATTCCCCTTTTTACAGGATTTTATCTACCAAGCCAGATCATGCCTCACCTGACAGCAATTGTAGATGGGGAGTTTTCAGCCGGGTCTTCAGGGAAGCCAGGAAGCCAGGTGCCTAATTATCATCCATCTTTTCTACATGACTGCTTCAGAGGGATGGGATCATTTTTGTTCTCTTAGATACAGTTTTTCTTTTCCTGAATGTGGCTTTCTGACATTCAGCATTAAGAATAGTTACACATATTCAACTGCTTAAGAAGCCAGGCATGATATGCAGATCTGACTGATGCAGAATAGAGAAGTAGATGAAAATTTTTGTTTCGTTTGTTTGTTTGTTTTGTCTGTGACTCTCCCCCCTCATCTCCCTTTTGGCACTACAGTTGTTCTGCTCCGGACTAAAAAAAAATTTACTGGAGTTCCACATTATGGCTACTTTCCAGAGTGGCTCATATTTTTCATACATCTATCTCCTGCTGGTATTCATTGAAAACTATGTCCCATGGCCTCAGCTGCTTGCTCTGTGTTGATAATGGTTTAACCTAAAACACTGAACCATGGGAAATTTTCAGCTTACCACACAGACTACAGAGGTAAGATTTTTATTTGCTGGGATATTTTTTAGAAGAGGAAGAGTGAAAAAAGGCCTTTTAGAATCCCTTAAACCATGTGCCAAAGCATAGCAAGTATTGTGTTTGATAAAATATATACTGGGTTCAAGTTTTACACCTGTGAAAAGGAATCAAGTTATATCAAGAAGACATAGGTGACTTTAGGCACCCTCCACCACTCAACAGTCAAGTGGCACTAGCCTCCTTGCTATTCTTGGTACAAAGAGCACATCTCACAAATATATACACTAAATTCTAAATCAAGGTAAAGTGAGTTGGATGAAAATGAAGGATAATAAACATAATATATCTAATTAAAATTAAAATTTAACCAATTTATTGAGATGGAAAAAATGGAAAAATATTATATTTCTAGAATTATTATTATTGTTTTTATTAGTCAGGTAGATGGTATAGTGGATAGGAATCTGAGTCTGGTGTCAGGAAGACCTCAGTTCAAGTCCAGTCTCAGATATTTACCAGCTCTATGACCCAGGGGCAAGTCATTTAATCCCTCTCAGTATCCTCATCTGTAAAATGAGAATACAAAGTGTCTACCTTCCAGGATTTTTGTGAGGATCACATGAGATATTTATAAAGCTCTTTGTGAAATTTCATAGAATTATATCCATGCTAGTTATAATTATAATGATAATTATAATTCATTTGCATTTATATAACATGATTTTATGAATAATTTTGCAAATTTCTTTTTCCTGTAGTTGCAATTTTTCCTTCTACCTACATCTCCTTTGTGTTTTCAAAGTTTCAAAAGAACTCTTTAGAGTTTTATGCTGCTGTCAGTCCAAGGACATCTCTGCCTTTTGTAGACTATTAGCTTGGATAAAAGGTAATAAACACCTTATCAATGCAATTCACCACCTGGTGTCTCTGGAAAGAGATGGCCGCTTCTTGATTCCTTTACACATCAGCACATTACCAGGGAGCATTGATAAGTCATTCCTATTCTTATAGACACTTATTTTGTTTTCATGTTTCATCAGAAAGTATGTATGTTTTTACTTAAAATCTTCTGATATACTCATTTTCAAAAATTTTTTAATATAAAAGAGTAAAGCATAGGATTTGGTTTTCAAAATGACTCATCATAGGACTCTTTGAAATGACAAGTTTTAAATGCTATTCAAAACACTTTTGATTTGCACAGGACTTATTAGAAATATACCAGGCATGTCGACAAGTAAAAAAGTACATTACACTTTAGTTGGGAATAAAAAGTCATTTTAAGTCTGTCTGAAACTTTTTCTCTTCTGATCCTGATGGTAACCTTTTCTACTGAACTCTTAGGAAGTGGACCATTATCTATTTTTCTATGAAAATAATTCTTTCCTGAATAGTTACTATCTTTTGGAATATATGCTATATTTCTCCCATACCTCTGAAAGAAAATATCTAGCTCAATTGTCTGATATGAGATCTAGAAACAAGGGTATGTCTATACATTTTTAAAAAATATATCACATTTTAGGGTTGTGACCCATATTTGAGAATGCCCTATATTAGGATCAAGACGGGGAAAATATAGGAAACAGAGAAAAAAGAACATTACCATTTATGGAAGTACAAAACCAAAATTTAATGATTTCTTCCCTCATTCTATCAGGTAATACAACATGTACATACATGAATCCATGTAGAAGAAGTATGAAGTACTTTTTTTTGGAAAATGTACTAGCAGCTAGGGACAAGAAAAGACTTCTTGTAGAAGGCTGTACTTGAAGAGAATCATGAGGAAGAGGTTCTAAAAGCTGGGGATGAGAAAGGATTGCATATCAGTTTTGAAGGCCAGAACAAAACCACAAGGATGGGAGATGGAAAATGGGCATGTAAAGGTAATAGCAAAGATATCAGATTTCTTAAACTTGAGAATTTGGGAAAAGAAGAAATATATAATGAAGTTTGAAAGGGATATTGGGGTCAGGTTGCGAAGGGTTTTAAAAGCCAAACAGAAGAGATTATATTTTATCTTTCCAGTAGTAAGGAACCACTGGAATTTATTGAATAGATGAATGACAAGGTCAGACTTGGACAGCTATAAGGAGACTTCAGTAGAAAAAGGAGGAAGAAATCAGGAAGATCCATTAGGAGGCTATTATAATACCTGAAATGAGGAGTGATGAAGGTCTGAACCAAAGTGGTGGCTTTGTTAATAATGAAAAGGGGATGGATATGACAGACATTATACTGTGAATGGCATGTTTTGGCAACATTATCTCATTATAAAGAAGTCTATATTCTAAGTAGGAGTTGCCTTTTACCGCCATTTCTCTACTTGGGAAGTAGACTACGGGTTTACTAAAATAATTTTTGATCTCCTTTTTTTTTAGCAATTCAGCTACAGTGTTTGAAAGTCTGTTTAAAGTGATTATGATTCGCATCTATGTCAACCTCCCATACTTTCTAATCAATAACTAGCTTATTTGAAGGGCTTAACAAGCGTTTGTTGGATTCAGATCGCATATTTTCCTATGGCTCTTAAATATTAGTTTCTGTCATGATTACTTGTATGTCTTTTCATTCCTCCTGAATTAAAAATCATTAGAGGTTAAAGACAATAATATCCAGTCAACAACAACAAAAAAAGAATTTTAGAATAGCAACTATGGCAATTACCTGTGTATTGAAAGGTAATATATGAGCCTATGACTAGTATCTTATTATTCTTAAGTGATACTTAGGGAGGTTTTTGCTTAATACCCTGGGCCATATTAATACCTAATGTTCTGGATTAATGATAATATACTTTGTGTGAAAATATATCTAAAAATAAAAGTTTCTGATCAGGTCTAGTTTTGCTATATTCCATGAATCTTCCAAATTTCTTAGCTAACTAAGATGCCCTTCACTGCTTTTCTGTTTGCCAATTAATACAAAGTTTGCAGGAACCTCTCAGAGTACTATTTTAGCATCTGTCTGTTTTATTGACATTTTAGTCTTCAGGAATTCCTTCTAGAAAAGAAATTTGCTCTTCTATGATAGAAGTTATTTTTCTTAAGTTTCTGTAATCTAATGAACATGAGGAAAGAAATGCACCTACAATAGGTATATAAATATTGGGCCATTTTGGTAGCACAAGAATAAGTTAACAAAGATACATTTATTCATTTATTTAAACACTAATTTGCCTTTCCAAAATGTTAATTTGACTTATTATTTTATTCACTTGATGGAGTTTACTCGACTCCATACTTTTCATACTAGAAATGCCCCTGACCCCTGTAGCCTCTTCTTGTGTTTGGCTGGTTCCTACAAAAATGTCTTTTCTAAAGAGGATGCCTAGGACAGTGAAGTCTTTATTTCCCTAGGCTACATTTTTGACACTTGGAGACTTTCTCTACTGTGCCAAAGAAATCTCTTAACTTCAGAGGTTCATTCTACTCAACTATTTATCATGTTGGAAGTGCCTCTGTTCTTCTTATTGGTTATTTTTTCCCCAAACTTCCATTCTAAGGAGGATGCTCAAGCAATATATCTCTAGGCTACACTCCTGAATCTTTAAACATTTTTATAACCCGTACCTTCCATAAGTATCTCCCCTCCATGACTTTTTAGTTTTCTTCTAGGTGTTATCTTCCTCCACTATAATATAAGTTCTTTGATGGTATGGACTGACTATCTTCTTCAATGTGTATTTCCAACAGTAATATGTGTTTAAGAAATAATCATTACTGATTTAAATTTCTGATGCTTTGAGATGATATTATTCTCACATGGTCTTATTTATTTTTGAGTTTGTATCCCTTAGCATCTATGTGGCTTACTACTAAGTACTTAATTATCAATAATTAGATAGTAGCTGCTTAAGTATCAATAGTTACTTGAGACTCCTCAAGAGCCTTGGGAATAGCAATGATTCCAATCTAGTTCCATCAGACATCATCATCATCTGTCAAATAAACTCTGTGGATATACAGCCTGGCAACTACTTCCATGGCATAGTTACTGAGGCAGAAAAGAAAGTTCTTGAAACAAAAGTCCTTGGTAATGTCAAATGGTTCAATTTCAGAAACTGATATAATTTTATTAATGAAAAATGTCATTAAAGAAGAGACATAAACATCTGCTTTGCTACTGCATCTTAAGGGCTATGAGATTTTTCCCTTTATATTATAGCAGAAATCTTCCTTATATGACACCTCTCCCATTGGAATGAGCATTTTGGGAGGAGGCACTGTCTCACTTTTCTTTTTTATATCCCCAATTTCATACATAATATGTATACAATGCTTTATTCTATGTGCATTGTTCTTGCATTCATTCATACATGTAGCTGATTGATTACATTACTACGTATTCATGTAAATCTGATTCAAGAAAGGAATTAATAGCAGAATCCTTAAATTTCCATATGTTCATTGTTTTCCCCTCATGTGTAATTGACATATTGTTTTACTTTTTGGAAAGAGTTAATATTAACGTTTCAAAAATAATTAATATTATGACCTTTTTGGAAAGAGTTAATGTTAACCCATATTTCATATGCTGTTATATAGATATTACAGTTCTTTTGAGAGATCATACTAAAAGAACTCCTATAGAACTAATGTAACAGAGATTCATTTGAGTTTGTGAATGGGGTAGGGGTAGAGAGTATTGACTTTTTGATGACTGTATAACCTTGTCTTTCTGAGGTTCCTTAAAATGCATTTAAGTGACTAATACATTTTCAGAGATTTCTTTAAAAAATTCACACATGTAAATTATCTTTTCTTGGGGCTAACAAGTGATAACACTCTCAAATCACTTTATTTTTTCTGATCTCTCTTTTTTCAAGGATCTTAGAGGAGGATGATCAAAAATTCTCTTCATGGAGATACATAGATTTAGGGTAAATCTGCTGAATGCAGAGATCATAATTATTTTGGAACTTACAATTTTTTTCAAATTAAGGAATTCATCTATGTGTTTGGGAAACAATTTTTTAAGTTGGCTCAAGGATATACTATTTTAGTGAAGATAGGACTTGAATCCTAATGCATCTCTCTGAAAAAAAATTAATCTGGGGCACGTAGATTACATAGTGGGTAGAGCCCTCAAATAAAGAAAACCCAAATTTAAACCTGACCACAACTACTTACTAGCTCCATGATCTTTGGCAAGTAGTTAACCTGTTTTCCTCAATTTCCTTAACTCTGAAACAAGCATAATAACATCTCCCTTTCAGGATTGTTTTGAGGATCAAATGAGATATTTATCAACTGGCACATGGGGGCACTATGTAAACACTAGTCACTCAGCTATAAATCTAATATATTTGTGATTGCCTTGATGATAACTTTATTCTTTAAAAGTTGGATGTAAAAATTGGGTGAAATATTTTCTTGGTTTAGATTCTAACTCATAAGGAAGAATTGGTCACTAAAGTAAAATATGATGAGAACCTTGAGAAGAGAAACCACATTGCCTTGGATTTTATAATGTAATAAAGAACTTGAATGTTCACCTTGAATTTTGGAATGGTGGATTTCAAAGAGCTAATAGAAAAAAAACAAGTAGGATAACCTAGCCTAAACTTACACATACAAAATAAGCCTAAAAAATTACAAGACATTTTTAGAAATGAAATTCTGATAGGCAAATACAAATAATACATTTAAAGAGTAAAAAAGGTGAGCTATCTGAAGAGAAAAATAGGTGCATGCAAAACTCATCATTATCCTGCATGATTTTTTAATGCATGAAGAGTAGATGGAAGCAATGGCACATAACCAACAATGTAGATGAGTGGCAGAGTTCTATAAGAACAGTGTTAGTAAGACCAAAACTAAGAATTACCCAAGCCTGACAATTAATGCTAAGGATAACATAAAGGATTTTTCAGGTCAGTGGAGGGATTGAATAGAATTACATCTTTACTGTCATATACTTGACTCACTGATATAGGGAATACAAGATCTCATTTTTATTTTTTGTTTGTTGAAAATAGTCAAAGGATTTAATTCAATAGACCCACATGCCTCCTTAAAGGCTCCCCTTCATAAAAGTATCTCCCATACAAGTGTCAAAATTATGGACTTTTTGCAAGATGTACCAATTAGAAATTTAATTTTATTTGATCTTCTGATAATAAAAATTAAGCAAGGCCCAAAACAGACAGATGGATACTCACCAAGAAAGTCATTTTTGTCACAATAGAGGTTCAATTCAGAGTATATGTGTTAGAGGGATTTCCTCTGGATGATGGATTCTAGTTGGCTACTTTTAGAGGATGATATTGTGCTGATTAAACCAACCCCTGAAACATTGAAGGGCCTCCAAACACATTCATTTTTAAAATATAGCGTATGTATAGCAAAAAGAAATAGATGGAGCACTTATTATATGTTTTTATTCAATCTTTCATTAATTCATCAACAATTAGTATACTCTTAGAAAACTATGTGAATAGAAAAGAGGAACCAGTCTTACAATGAGAACAAAGACTAACTGAGTAAAGCATATATGTTTTAAGGGTGCCCATGTAATGCCAAGAAAATTGCCTTTCTTTTTTGGCCATATCCCTTTGGGTAAGATTTATAGGAGGACATGGAGAGGCATGAGTGAATGGGCTATTATCTATATTGTTGGGCAGAAGGCCTCCATGAACACTTTAAGAGACATTTTCTTTAGGGCTCATTTCATATGGAACAGTTAATAATGATGAGGGAAGAAACGTCTTTTGGGGAAGGTGAAAGGAAGGGATTTCTGTGAACTGTCAAAGTATATCAGTATTACTCCCATTATGAATAAATATTTTTGATAGTTAATATCAATGGAAAAAGAACTTTGTTTTAACATATCATACTAAATTACATATAAGTCAAAACATCTTTAAAATGAGATTTTGGACAATTTTGGAAAGAAAATGACCTGTGACATACATTTGGACTTGAATCTCTTTATAATGTGGCATGATGTTTAACTTGTCTGGACACAGGTCAGCGTTATAAAGGGGCATATGAATTTGGAGAAAAAATATTATGGACACCAGAGACAAATTGCTTTGTTGGTGATATGAGAGAAGGCATTATGGGTAGTTCCTAAGCTAACCTGCAAAAAATTTATAATTAAAGAAGATAAACCTATGAAAACAATAAAAAATAAAAATATTTTATTTCTGAGGTATTATTGAAAAACTTTTATATATATTTATATAATTGAAAAAAATTAACAAATATTAATTTGATAGAAGAAATTTGGAAAGTTGGGACTTTTTATGTAGTAGGTAAGACATGGAGAGTCAGAGGCTATCATGTAAGCCATGGAACTAAAACTACTAATAGGAAAGGATGGTAGGAGAAGAAATGACCCAAGGGGCAAGAGAAGATGATGCTGAGGAGAACTGAAAATATGGTAGAGAAGGATGAAAGGCTGTTATGTTGGAATAGCAGTTCCAATGCAGACAGTGGCACAGTAGATAGAATTTCAGATCTCGAGTTAGGAAGACTTCTCTTCCTGAGTTCAAATCTCACCTTAGATACTTAATCACATCAGATACTTAAACTTGTTTACCTTAGTTTTCTCATCTATGAAATGAGCTGGTAAAGGAGACAGGAAACTACTCCAGTATCTTTGCCAAGAAAACTCCAAAAAAGAGTTCAGAGTTGACACAACTGAAAAACCAAAAGGCAACAAAGGTTAAGAGAATGGTTTCATTGAGTGATTCCTGACTGGTTAGAAAGAATTGATGTCAGTGGTCAAGAACATCAATGACAGTTATTACCTTTTAGCACCAGTTAGAGTTGGAGAAAGGTAAAGCTTTGCATAAAGGCTTGTTTTTTGGTGCTACCATATCTGACTTGAAAAGGAAAAGGGCCTTTTTACTTTCCTAGTTTTTTTTAGTAAGTTTTGCTTTCCTAGTTAACTGAATAAGAAATGTTGGTATGCCCTACCTTTTGATTGCTCACCATCCAGGTGAGCAAACAATTTGTTATTTGGACTATATCACCCCAAGATAGTCAGTTTGATGAGTTTGGGCCCTGTGTTACTTAAAAGAACTATTATTTTTTTCAACAGGTGACCCTTTCTGAATGTTCTTTCAAGGGAAGCAATAAGTTGAAAACCCTTTTAAATCCTCTTTTTAAGGAGAGAAATGAAGTTGATTTTTGAGTGGTGAAATTTGACAGTCAAGTAGTGTCACAGGGTGAGGAGAGAACCAGTTCTTGGGTGGAATTCTAATACTCTGGAGTTGTGAGTTGTCCTAAGCACATGAGTTCTCTTCATGTGTTTACATCCCCGTTTCTAAGAAGTGTGGGCCCATTGTGCATTATTGCAATTGGGTGCATTGGTAGAATAGTGTAATCTGGATTTAAACTTAAAGTATGATGTAATTTATTATTCATTTGTTTTAATGCATTAATACCTATTTTTGTCTTGTCATTAATTATTTGTTTACAGTTAGTATCTAAATGTGTAATTATTGAGTGTGGCTTGTTGTATTGATTTAAAACATATTGGATGGGGACTCAAGGTAATTTGGAGGAAGTATATTTTTTATCTCAACAGGGTTACCTCAAGAATTGTAAGAGTATTTGACTATAATTGTGCATTGGTGGTAGATGTCTGGGAGCTTAGATCTGCTAGTGTGAAAAAAGATCAGAAAAGTGAACCAGATACAGAGAATAGGGGGATATTGTACCCCACTTTGTCTATGCTCCTTTGTTACCAGCCTCACAATGATATCACAGATCACATTTAAGTACCAAAGGGAGTATAAAGTCATATACTTCCACTTTAAAGCAGACAAACAAGCAAAAAGTAAAACTATACAATAACTGAATGAGGAAGATGAGCTTTTTCCATATGAAAAAGATCTGAGGGTTTTACTGTATTTCAATGTGAAAATGAATTTTCCATATGAAAATGCCTACCTAGGTTACAGTAATAAAAGCAGAGAATACATAATGAAGAAGCTCTAATCTTCTCTCCTACAACCACATTTGGAGTGCAAAGGTTATTATACTATATTTTAGGAAAGACTTTGGCAGATGGAGTATAGCCATAAGAAGATGAACAGGATGCTGAGGATTCTCCAAATCACATAACAGAACGGTGAGGTAAAGTAACTATTGCTGTTTTCCTTGGTGAAGAGAAGGACTACAAGAAACAAAATGCTATCTTCATTGTAGGTGCTTAATAAATGTATGTTCATTGATCCGTCCTCTCTCTCAGCCCCTTCTCCCTCATGTTAAATCCTTCCTTTACATTGTAGGCTACAATCAAAGGGATGAGACTTATTTTCCTTAATGCTACAAAGTAGAATAAAGAACAATATGAGTGGAAAACGCATAGGGGTAGATTTTGACTCAATATTTTTCAATAAAACAAAATGAAACTTATTAAGAGTTGGAGCTGAACATAAAATGGAATAGACTATATCTTGAGTTAGAGACTTCCACAACCTTACGGGTCACTACATGAAGGTTAGATAAGAACTTTTGGAGAATTTCATAGGTCCTTTAAAAATCCTTCTAGTTGTGACATCATATGAAACTTAGGCAGTCACTGAGCACCGGCCATTGTTTAATCTTCCTATGGAATCATCCTTCAAAAGAATATTTATTAAACATCTATTTTCATTTAATATTTGCTAGATGCTTTGCAAAGAGATGTATAGGCCTGATTACTATCCTCCAGCGTTCAGTTCCAGAGTTTTATGACTGAAACAGAAAAAAAAAGTGATGTGAACACATAAGTCAAGAACAGGCAATAGAATAAGAAATTTAAAATAACATATGAATAAGTAGTCATGTATAGTCAAACTTCCTTTTAATGCTATAATTATGTTTAAAAAAGGAGTGGTTATAAAATCATTTAATAGTTGAACAGTGAATAGCAAATGTAATGCTATCTTTCTATACATGACAAAGCTGTATATAATTATGAAAAAAGGGATGTCTTATAAAAATCTACATATGGCATAAAATATAGAGTAAAATATTTAATAGGCACTTTAAATGTTACCAAGACTGCTTTGTAGTCGCCTCTACCTACTGTTTTTCCAGGTGTTCTAAATTCAGTTTAAATCCCATATTCTCAAAGAGACCCTTCCTCCTGGCACAGTACCAGCGCTTAAAACAGTATCTAGCACATTGCTAGAGCTTAGTCAATGTTTTTTGACTGACTCGTCCCCTCTGCCAGCCCACCACTCCCCTCTAGATGTAATCCTGGAGGAGTTCATATTTCTTTCTGATATTACCTCCAATTTAAACTGTACATATTTGGTATGGATATGTTGTTTTCTCCTTGTCTCCCCCTTAGAATGTGAGCTCCTTCAGGATGTGGACTGTCTTTTTGTCTTTGTAACCTCAGTATTTATTACAATGCCTGACATAGTAAGTGTTTAATTACTGCTTGTCAATTGACTAATTCTAATTGAAAAAGATGCATGAATTCTCCAGAACAACAAATCTTTTAAATAGGAGAATCTTTAAGGAATTGACTATTGCATATTTTCATGGATGACACCTTAAGTATAGATTTCTTAATAATAATAAGCCAAAATAATAACAACAAGAATAATAATAACAGCTAACATTTATATAATGAGTTCACAAAGTATTCAAGTTTTGCAAAATGCCTTCAAATATTTTTCCCATTTTATGCTCAAAACAACCCTGGAAAGTAGGTGCTATTATTAACTCCACTTTATAGATGAGAAAGCCAAGGCAGTCAGAATTTAGGTTTCTTGCCTAGGGTCCCAGAGCTATTAAGTATCTGAGTTCATATTTGAACTTGTCTTTTTATAAAACAATTTAAATTTATTTGTTTGTTTGTTACATTAAAATACCCAGTAAACTCCCTCAACTTCCTCATTAGAAAAAGCATCATTTAACAAAAATATTTTAATATATATGCCTTTCTATATTTCTATTATATTATGAACTATGAATGAAAGGCATAATTATATATGCAAATATATATATAAAGCCATGTATTCCTATGTTTCTACTATATTATGAACTTGTCTTCTTGATTCCAAATCCAATGTTCCTGTATACATTCACCTAAAAGATAAAATCTGTTATTATTAAAAAATGAGGAAGGCAGATATTAAAATGATAAACTATCCATTTAGGTAATATCTTCACTCAAAAACATATGCTAATCTATATCTTCTTTGTGTGAGGAATTAAAGTGGTGATACAAATTTTAGTCATCCAAACACACACTGTATTTACATCTTATAGACCGGTAATGTTACCTAAAGGGGTAGCTAAGTGATAGAGTGGATAAAGCACCAAACCTGGAGTAAGGAAAATCTAAGTTCAAATCCTGCCTTGGACATTTACTGGATATGTGACCCTGGACAAGACACTTAACTTGATCTGCCTCAGTTTCCTCATCTACAAAATGAGCTGGAGATGGAAATGACAAACCACTCCAGTACTTATGTCAAGAAAACCTTAAAAGTTACGAAGACTCAGATGAGATTGAAATGACTGAACAACAAGGAATGTCAGCTAAGACCAGTGAAGGCCATTACCATTTGTTAACAGTAGATTAATCAATATATATATATATATATATNCTTCTTTGTGTGAGGAATTAAAGTGGTGATACAAATTTTAGTCATCCAAACACACACTGTATTTACATCTTATAGACCGGTAATGTTACCTAAAGGGGTAGCTAAGTGATAGAGTGGATAAAGCACCAAACCTGGAGTAAGGAAAATCTAAGTTCAAATCCTGCCTTGGACATTTACTGGATATGTGACCCTGGACAAGACACTTAACTTGATCTGCCTCAGTTTCCTCATCTACAAAATGAGCTGGAGATGGAAATGACAAACCACTCCAGTACTTATGTCAAGAAAACCTTAAAAGTTACGAAGAGTCAGATGAGATTGAAATGACTGAACAACAAGGAATGTCAGCTAAGACCAGTGAAGGCCATTACCATTTGTTAACAGTAGACTAATCAATATATATATGTACTATATATATATATGTTTTGTGATTCATCTGAATACACCTATTTTGAAGCCTTTATTCTGACTCTGTCTCACTAAATGCCTTGAATAGCTGGCATATCACCCACAATTATGACACAAACATTTTTGAGTATTTTGATTGAACTATAAGAAATACTTTTCCTTTCTTAATCACCGGATCACACACACAAAAAAATGGCCCAATGCTGCTAGACCAAAGGAGTAACGTAGGCTGATCTTTGCTACTGTTGTCATCTGGGGTGACATGATGAATGAAACTTAGAGAATGTAATAACTGTCAAATCCTCAAACAAGGCAGAATTGAGAACTGACAGAAGGGCATAGGTAATAGCAGGAGGAAATGGGGTGGATGTTTCTCATACACAGCCATGTCTATGGCATGTAAGTTGATTTGGTCTTGGGCTAGTGTAATTTTAAGAGTCTCAAGGGCACCGGGCAGATTTAGTCACTGAGGGAAGGTCATGTTCTGTCAGAACTGCAGAATTTTGTGTTTCATGTAGCATTACTTAACTTTGCACAGATTTCTCCTATCTCCCCAGTGAAAGAAGTGCCTGAGTTCCTTGAAAGAAAGGCTTTGATGTAAACATGGAAAAATATTTAAAAATAAATAAATAAAAATGAAAATAGAAAAAAGAAAGAAAAAATTTTGTCTTTATAATTTATAACCCTAGATAGTGTCATATTCTCCTCGAAGATGTTCAATGATCTTGTGTTAATCATAAATTATGGAGTAGGGGGCAGCTGGGTAGCTCAGTGGAGTGAGAGCCAGGCCTAGAGACAGGAGGTCCTAGGTTCAAACCCGGCCTCAGCCACTTCCCAGCTGTGTGACCCTGGGCAAGTCACTTGACCCCCATTGCCCACCCTTACCACTCTTCCACCTATGAGACAATACACCGAAGTACAAGGGTTTAAAAATAAATAATTAAATAAATTATAGAGTAGAAGTGAAGAAAATATGACAGAGTGAAATTGTGAGAAAGTAAATCTTTTGTGGACTTCCTTAACTCCTTTTTCTTGTTTCTCCATTCCTGAGATCAATGGAGTCCCTCCAAGATTATTAATTATACAAATAATAAATTCCCACTCATGAATAAAGGATCTAACACTAAGAAAGAAAAATTCAAGAAGATTTAGAATAAGATTCAAAGGAATTTATCTCTAAAGGAGTAGTGGAAGATATCTGAAAAACAAAGAAAATATAACTGGGTTTTTATCATTTTATTTGGCCTATTTTGATATTACCTGGGCTTGAGTCCGGAGAACACCATGTCCAGACTGGGACAGGAAAAGATAATGTGTTAGATCATCTCTAATCAAGTCAAAAGATGTTTTTCATTATAAAACTCCTTACTTTTCTTTAGCTCTGATGACTGTCAGAGCATGACACAACAAAGGTAAAGATACTTTAAAATGAAACCTTTAGTAGTAACAAATGAAGAATTATTCTTATAATTGTAGAAGAGGTACTGCTTCAATCCCACAGACCACCTGTCAAGCCCAAATGGATAGACTAAGAGAATATGTTATACTTTTCTTTTTTTAATTATTTACATCTGTTTATTTATCTTTATGATTCATACATTTATTATCTCCTACAATGGTGTATTTTTATTCTTAAATTCACTTTAAAATGTCAAATGTATTTTTGTTAGGACATCAATATATTCATTAACAGCCTAGTATATCACTGAGTTTAATTGTCAATTTCTAGAGCTGAACAACAGTTTTGTTTTGTTTTTTTTTAAACAGCAGGTAACCACTAACAAATATTGTCTGAAATATAAAGACGTTTTTACTGGTTCAGCACTAGGTGGCACTAGTATACTCTTAACAACAAGTACCTACACTTTTTCAGAAGAATTCTGCATATAGAAAATGGGGAATCTGGCTTAGCAACAAGCTTCTAATTAAGAAATTTTAGGCACTACAAGATGAATAGATTTGGGATGTTGCTGAAAGAACTATTATTTATTAGCATACATTTTTAAAAGTTTTTTTTAAATTTTAAATGTGTCTTGAGAGAATAGTATTTAAATAATATTGATATATAAAACTTTGCCTCACATTAAATAGTAGATATGCTCTTTTAAACTCTGTTAATCAAATCTATATATTGAATCATATTTTTCACTGTTTCCCTTTAATTATCTGGAAATATATTGTACTTTAATACTAAATCCATTTCTCCAGAAATTTTGTCTTAGAATAAAATCAATCAATAAACATTTATGTATGAGTTTCTATGTTAGGCACTAGGGATATGGTTACAGAATGAATGAAATAATCTATGCCTTCTGAGTAAACTATTAGTTTTATACCTCAAAGAAAAAAATTTTTTTAAAGGAAAACTCTTCATAACATCCCAAAATTGGAACATTTTCCATTGGAGAATGGCTAGACTAATTGTGGTATATGAATATAATGGAATATTATTGTGCCATGGGAAATGACAAAATGGATAACTTCAATGCTAATCAGGAATATTTATGAACTGATGCAGGACAAAGTAAGAACTAGATGAGTAATTTATTCAGTGAAAATAACATTGCAAAGAAAGACAACTTCATAAGACTTGAAAATTCTAAACAAGAAGTTCAAAAAGAATAAAATGAAAATCAACCAATCAATTCTTGACAAAGAAGAGATGAACTTAAATGCAGAGATGTACACTTTTAGACATGTTAATGGGATGATTCATTTTCCTAAACTATATAGATATTCATTAAGGAACTTTTAGGGAATGGGAAGAGATTGGTTGTTTTAAAATTTGCTCAATAGAGGGAGTAGTGGGATGGATAAATTAATAATAATCATATACTTATACATATTTATACATACACACACAGATAAATAAAGAGCCCAAGCCTTTAAGGAGCTGAAATTTCATTTAATAGCAGTAACATACAACATGAAAGAGCAATTTTCTATCTTCAGAGTAGATTGTGTGTTTTTAATTCTGTAAAAAAGTTGTTTTGTTTTCTTTTAACTAAAAGCCCCCGATCTTTAGATCTTTAAATTAATATAATTTTAAATTTTATTTAAACATTTTAATTTCTTACTAAATCTTTAAACATAAAAATTAAATACCTTCTTATTTTTTAAATTTATTTGGAAGGAAGAATCCAAAATCTCATAGGAAATCAATGGCAAATTTTTGAGCAATCCTAATGACCCTTTCATAGTATTAAATATGCATTTTTGTTATTTTTGAGGACTAGTTGATTTAAGACTCATAGAGACTTTTTCCAGTAAGGCAGGAATGCAAGGCAAAGGTAATTTCTTTAATACTATTAAATGGATTATCAGATTTTATATTCCTGCCTGGCCTTTTGGAACCATGCTAACAGGACAACAACATTCAACTCAAATCTTTCAACCTCATTAAAAAAGAATGGCTATTCACAGTTAGATAGAGTCTTAAAATCCACAACCCAGTGTGGAAAGCAATGTTAATATAACGATCCACATGGGCATAGTATCATTGATCATAAGGATCTATAATATCATAAGGATCAGAGCTAATGGAGACCCAAGAAGCCAACTAGTCAAAATCCCTCACTTTACAGATGAGAAAACTGAGCCTTATGGAAGTTAAAGGATTTGCTCAAGGTTACATAGCTAGAGTATCACATAGCAACAATTCAACCTAGGTTTCCTAATTTCAAATTTATCACTACTTTATCAGTCTCTCTTTCCTATACGTGCTACGTAATCCTATTGAGCAAGTCAACAAAGAACTTTAGAAATTGTTTATTCAGCTCTGGAAAGGTTGTTTTAAGAAGCAGGCATCAGAATACAAACCTAGTTACTACTTATATCCAGTTTACTTGAATTTTCTTAATGTAAGATTGCAAATATTGTTTCATATTAACTGAATAACTTTCTAAAACTAAAATATTCTCCAACCTAGTTTCTGAATTCTGGAATAGGTAATGCCACATATCTTTACAAAAATGAGGTCAATATATAAATTAGGGTGCTGGCTATTTCACTAGGGATTAGAAGTTAAAATTAAGAATTCTGAATGTATGTGTCCTTCCCCCCTCAGACATACAAACTTCCTGTGACTATCTCACAAATTTGAAAGGAGGATAGCAGGTTAAGAAGAGGATATATGATAAGGATGATGATGGTGATGATAACATTTATATTTAAAGTTTAGAAATACTTTTCTTCATATCTAATATGGACAGTGAAAAATATAGATATCAATGTTCCCATTTTAAAGAAGGAAGTAGAGACTGAATCAATTGCCTGTGACTGCATGGCTGGCAAGTATGTGAGGCAGAATTTGAATCCAGGTCTTTTGACTACAAGTTTTGTGCTCCAATGAGATTTAGGTTTTTGAACTATGCCAAAAATTTTGAATGGGGAGGTGTTTTTTTTGTCTTCTTGTTTCTACAAAAGAATTGATAATATTTTTCTTCAACTTTTTCAAATCTGATGAGTACTTTAAACTTATAATGGAGGGAGGAAACTGACCACACACATTTTAATATTAAATTTCATTTTTTGATTAGTATAAAACTACCCTCTCTCCCACTCTTCCCTTCCTCACTCCCTTTAATTAAAAAAGAAAGAAAAAAGTGTAACAAACATATATAGTCAAGGAAAACAAATTATGCTTTGCCTTTGTTCAAATACATGTTTCATGTAGCCCTTTGATTTCATAACCTCTTTGTCAGAAAGTAAGTAACACATTTATTCATGAGTCCTCTGGAATCCTAGTTGATCATTATATTAACCCAGAATTCTTACAAAATAGTCTGTTTTTATAACATTGCTTGTATAATGTTGTTGTTATTGTATAAGTTATACTCCTGGTTCTATTCAGTTCACTTTGCATCAGTTCATACAAACCCTTCAAAGTTTCCTTGAAACTCTACCCTTTTTTATTTATTATATCAGAATAATATTCTGTTGCATTCACATATTGTAACTTATTCAGTTATTCCTCAATTGATGGACATTCTCTCAGTTCCTAATTCGTGGCACTAATAAATCTCTTTCAAGTCAGATGCTAAAGAGAGTAGCAATAAGCATGGCATAGGAGCAGAATATCAAAGGATATAACTAATTATTCACATGATAAATTATCAAAGAAGAGAATCATCAATAAAACCTATTAGCTTACATTGCTATGCCCAAAATATCAGTAGTGAACAAAGTGAATTAGAGATACCAGTGCAGATTCACATTTAATATTATAGAGGTTAATGAGACTTGGGAATATTGGATTTATTTTATTAAACTATGACTGTGGAAGGAGATATGTGTTGAAAAACAAAATATGACATAAAGAACAAGAATATATATGCCCATGTGATATAAATCAAAGATCAAAATGTGGGGGGTTGCGGGGGAAGGATGACAGTTTATTTGGATAAAGATAAATGGAGGAGGAAATGGGAGTGACATTGTAGTGGGAGTATATTATAGACCATTGGACATTGGAATGGATGCTGACTTCAGAAAATAAATTATAAATGTGGTACAAAGAAAGCATATACTGGGGGATTTCAACTATCCGGATGCCTGCTGGAACACTTTCTGTCTCTCATTTAAAGTAGAGCAGATGATAAATTCTTAAATTTCCTTAATGATTATTTTATTCTTTAATAGGCAGAGGAAGCAACAATGAAGATATTTTTTCCTGGCATTGATTTTATGCAAGAAGTAAAACCTGGTTCCAGGTGTAGAAAATATGAGAAGAAGTAACCAGACCAATCTAGTATCTTATCGCTAGGAATTAAAACAGACATAGTTTGCATATAGAAATGGATTTCAGGAGAAATTATTTCAGAGATTTCAGAGTAAGGATAAGCAGATTCCCTAGGAGTAAAATTATGTATAGGAAGTTCACCCAAGAAACAATGGAATACTTCCCTAATGAAATTCTGAGGACATAAATGATTACACCAAAGAAGAAAGGCACAAGTTATTTAAAGAGGCAATTATGAAAACAAAAGGAATTTATCAAGTAACTCATATTAAGACATAAACACATATAAGGAAGTAAAAGTATACAACTGAGCATGAATACAAAAGAGTGGTATGTCCCTATGACACATGGTGAGTTAGGGATGTATACAAAGAACAATTATTTTTACGTTTATTGTTTTTCCCTATGTAGGGAAAAAAGTGAAAACTAAATAATGTATAGTAATGTCCAGTGGGATGAATTGATTAATAATAATGAATAATGAAAAGACAACAAAACACACAATCTCATTTTTTTTCCTTTTGTTCATTTTTTTATCTACCTAGAAGAATAATCTTTGGATTGAGAAGAATAGATGAAAAATGATAAAGGGAAAAATTGAAGGAAGAAGAGCAAATATTCAGTTAAATAAGTGAAGAAATGTCACAAATTATATCAGAGGGCACTAAGAGAACTGTTGGATATTTTTTATCAAGCTGCTGTCAATTGCTTTTTGAAAAATTGTGTCAAACAGAAAGAAATGTCACAGGACCAAGAGAGGAAACCATAGCCTCAGTTTTTGTAAATGACCTGGAATTGTTCTTGTGATTTCAATGACACATGAAACTTCAGGAAGAGGACATTTCTTCCCTCAGTGTAGGTATGCATCCTTTCTACAAATTAGGTTCTTAGATAGTTGCCTACAAAGAGAGATTAAATGACTTGCCCCAGTTGCTACTGCTAATTCAGACACAGGGTTTAAACTGAGGTCTCTATCCAGTATGAAATGCCACTTCTATTTCAAAAAAAAATGTGAAGAAGTTAAAATATTCATACTAAAGGACAGTGAGTTTAATTTTGGTTGTTAATTAAATTTTAGAAATTATTATTTTTTGGAATGTATTATTAAAGGGTTTACATATGAGCCCTTAGAGAGTCAGAGATTACTGAAATGCAGTATAGTTTTATCAAGAATAGGTCATATCAATTTAACATTTCCTATTTTAACCAGGTAACTTGAATGATAGATTAGAATCATGTCATAGGTATAGAATACTTGGGTTGCAGCATGCCATTTGGCAGTCTACTTATAGATAATTAGAAATTATGGTGATATTTGTGCTAAATCATGAGCTGGATTCAGTAACAGTTGAATGGCTAGGACCAGAAAAAGTGATTAAGATCTCTGTCCATCTGGAAGGAGTTATCCAGTAGAGTGATACAGGGCTCTCTCTGTCCCTTATAACATTTTTATCAAGGACTTGGATAAGGATATAGATGGCATGCTTAACAAATTTCCCAGAACATATTCTTTATTAGAGTAAAAATCCAAAAGCTTTTACCAGACTAGCTTTTAATTAAAATGAAATTGAACAGAATAAATGTAATGTCCCACAAAAGAAAAGAGGAACAGTGGAGATTATCTATATTTCTACATATCTATCTATATATATCAATATGTGCACATATGTATGTCTACATGTACATATATGTGTATAGAAATAGATGTGAGTATATACATGTGTATATGAAAACATATATATTCATATACACATTTATTTATACCTTCACACATATATACATATGCATATACTATTTGTATATTGGCTTATATGAAAGAGACCTGAGGGATTTGGTAGACTCTACGTTCACTATTCATCAAAATTATATCATGAAAACCAGACAAATTAACAGTATACTTGGTTATATTATTTTTAAAATATTTCCTCCAATTAAATGTAAAAACAATTTTAATACTGTTTTTATAATTCTGAGTTCCAAATTCTCTTCCTCCCTCTCATACCTCCTCCCTTCCTGAGATGATCAGCAATCTAAAAGAGATTTTATATCTTCAATCATGTAAAACATTTTTCCATATTATTCATTTTGTAGAAGAGATCTCAAATTAAAAAAGAAGAAGAAAAAGAAAATGAAATGCAATGTGTTTCGGTTTGCATTTAGCTTCCATTATTTATTTTTCTGGAAGCAGATGGCATTTTTCATAATGAGTCTCCAGGATTGTCTTGGGTCACTATATTGCTGAGTATAACTAGGTCATTCACAGTTGTTCATAAAAAAATTGTTGTTACTATGTACAATGTTGTTCTGGTTTTGCTTACTTCACTTTCATCAGTTCATGTAAGTCTTTCCAGATTTTTCTGAAATCATCTTGCTTAAAATTTCTTATGGCACAATAATAGTCCATTACAATCATATACCACAACTTGTTCAGCCATTAACCAAATGATAGACAACCCCTCAATTTCTAATTCTTTGCTACCAAAAAAAAGAGTAGCAATAAATATTTTTGTACAAATAAGTCCTCCTTTTTGTTGGATCTCTTTGGGACATAAATCTGGTGGTGTTATTGCTGGATCAAAGGTAATGCACAGTTTAGAGTCCTTTGGGGTATAGTTCCAAATTGTTCTCCAGAATGGTTAGATCACATCACAATTCTACCAACTGTGCATTAGTATCCCAATTTTCTCACACCCAACAACATTTATCACTTTCCTTTTCTGTCATATTGGCCAATCTAATAGATTTAGGTGCTACCTCAGAGTTGTTTTAATTTGAATTTATTTAATCAAGAGTGTATTAGAGAATTTATTTTGATTTGTTCATCTGAAAACTGTCTGTTCATGTATCCTTTGACCATTTATCAGTTCCAGACTAGGTTGTATTAACAAGAGCATAGTGCTCTTTATTTTGAAAAGTAACAATCCTGGTTTATTCTATCATGTAAAATGTATGCTATTGTGTTTAGTTCTATGTATCCTATTTTAGGAATGACATTGAAACACTTGTGAGTATCTGAGGATTTTCAGGATAGTGAAAAGGATATCTCATAGAGAGTTTATGTTGAAGTAAATGGAAATATTGATAGGGGAGAGAGACAGTTGTGAATATAACTCCCAAATCTATATATGAAGCTCAAAGTTCTCCCCTGAACTTTAATTGAGCAGAGCTAATTGCCTAGTGGATTTTCAAATTGCATGCATGTTCCAGAGTTATTCTAAATTTAACACATAAAACAGAGACAATTATCTTGCTCTTACTTGTCCCTCTTCCAAGTTACCTTATTCTTTTGGAAGGTACCACCATCCTTCCAGTGTCTCTGATTCAGAAACCTGGCATTATTCTAGACTCCTCTCTCTTTTTCACTCCTTGTATCCAAACAATTGTCAAATCTGACCATTTCTGCCTACACAATACCTCTTGTATTTACCCCTCCTTTTCATTCACACAGTGACTACTTTGGTTCACGTCTTGCCTGGATTATTGCAACAATTTACTAGTTAATCTCCATGCCTTAAGTCTCACCTCATTCTAGTCCATCCTTATAAATTGCTGCCAAATTAATTTGCTTTAAGTCCAGAACTGACCATATGATTCCCCTACTGTTATGTGGAGATGCAAAGCATGGAATCCCTGCAAAGATACAGGGGCAGCCTCACCAAAGGGTCCCCTGGAATTCTGGGTGAGGCTGCCCCTGTATCTTTGCAGGGATTCCATGCTTTGCATCTCCACATAACAGTACTCATCTAACTCCAGTGGCTTCCTACTTCTTCTAGGACAAAAGAGTAAGTCCTCTTCAGCTTTTTAAAGCCTACACAACTTGTTCCAGGTTATTTTTATAAACTCAGTGGATTCTATTTTCTCTCTTGCACTCTGTGATCTAGGCAAATGAATCTTATCTCACTGGCCATCCTCCATGCCTGGAATACATCCCTTCTTTGCCCTCTCTGCCTTTAAGATGTGGCTCAGACACCTGCATGAAGTCTTTCCTCGAGTTTAGCATCAATATGGTGAGCCCGTAGAATGAGATGTTGCAGAGCAGGGAGAGTCAAGGTTGAGGGACAAACAAGCTCAGGCTGGAAATGGAGCTTCTATGCTGACCAGCAGTTGGTACAAACTATTCATGATCCCTCTTTCTCTAGGCTAGATGAAATGAACACTTTCTAGGGAACCTGGGAGATATGTGGGAAGCAAGACATGGTTTGTTACAAAACTATGATATATATATGCATATATATATGCATATATATATATATATTGCTGGCACATGGTAGATGCTAAATAATTCCTTCCTTGATTGATTCCAGAGAGGTAAAAATGAGGGTTCCAATCATCTTAAGAGTAGGAATCTCAGATGATTCTGGAACAAGGAAGGCATACTTCTCTAAAGCATTAAAAGACAAAAAATGCCTAATCATTGAGACATCCTATCAAGGAGTGGCCTCATTTTTTCTAGATGCATGCCATCCAAATATGTATTTTTATTGAGAATAAGGAATAAATAATGCATTTACCTCATTGAATTAAAAAACAAAGAAATCTCTTTCTTGATGGCTGTAGTAGACTGAAAAACAAAAGTGACCAACACAAACCTCTGGCATTTATGAGAGATCTCTGTTGAGGTAAACAAAAAAGAAGTGAGAGATTATGGATCAGATCAAGGAAGGAATGCATACATAAAGCAGAGATGCAAAAGACAAAGGGCATATATAAAAGGCTGCCTCTGGCTCTTTATACCAGGATTGTGAAAAGCAGGTTTCAGCCCTCTTTCCCAGGAGCCTGATTACTTTTGACAAACACTTCCAGTTCTGTTCAGTTCAAGTTCAATATTGTAGGAGAGAGAAAAAAAAGTGAAAATGTTTCTTCCTTTCTCTCTGATTTGCATTTTCTGACTGGATTTCCATCTGCAATCCTTAATGAAGAGGAACAATTAAGACAAAAAATAGAAAAGAGTTGTTTTCATGGATGGTGAACAAGATGAATTATGGAGTCAGGGGTCAGAGATGTCTGGTGCAACTACAGATGGAGGCAACTCTCCATGTGTTTGGGAAGGTGCCTGCCATCCCTCAGTGAACCCTTGTCAGTTCTGAGCACAGCATGAATCCCTGATGCTACTATATTGTCTCACTGAATATATTATTGAATCAAGGGCAGGCCTAGAATGATGAGAGGAGCATCTCGAAAGGATGCAATGTGCAAAAGAGGCTCATACTTGATCTCAAAACCAAGAACATTTATAGTTCAATATTAGTCAAAATCAACTCAACAAAAGAACAAATAACTTATACACAGGAGAAAGATTGACCATTATGCATCAAAATCTATCTTCAACAGTACCCTGACACCTAAAAATTCCAAATGGAATGAGCATCCCACCTCCAACAGTAGATAAGTTCAAATAGATGTTTGTCAGTGTGAAATTAGACTGACCTCTAAGTGATCCTGAAAGGGCAGACCACTTCAATAATATCTTTTCGGCTTCATTCTCATGCATCAAGGACAGTCACTCATTATCACCATGCACTGGTTACAGTCACTCATTCTTATTTCATTATCTAATGCACAGATTTTTTTTTACTTCTATTTGAAATACAGACTCCAAGTGTTTCAAAAATGTCTGTGAGGAGAATTGAATTGAATTGGACTAAATTGAATTGAAATGGGTCCAGAAACCACAAAATATTAGAATTTAAAGGGGCATTAGAAATAATCTAGTCTAATCTCCTTATTTTGCAAATGATAAAACAGATATGGCAGGGTATACTCAATATATAAGTGGTTAACTATTTAAAAAAACATAAGAAATAATACTCCAAATTACCTATAGGAAGATAAATGCAAATCAAAGCAAATCTATTTTCACTTGACATCTCACGAATTGTAAAAGATGACAAAAGTAGCATATAGTCAACGTAGGAGTATCTGTGGAAAGACAAGCACATTAATGCACTGTTAGAGCTGTGAATTGGATCAATCATTATGGAAAGCAATATAGAATTATGCTAAGAAAGTGACAAAAATGTCAATTCTTTTTGACCCAGGGAAGTCATTATTAGGAATATTTCCGAAGCCAATGATAAAAAGAATGGCTTCGTAAACACCCCAAATTTTATAGAAATACCTGCTAGAGTAGCAAGGAAGTGGAAATAAGGTAGAAGCCTATCAATTGAGGAATGGGATGCAATTAAGTAGAATAGTGGATAGAGTGCCACATTTGGAGGCAGAAAGACCTCAGTTTGAATATTGCCTCAGACATTTATTAGTTATTGAACTTGAACATGACATTTTAACTTCTCTCAGCCTTAGTTTCCTCATCTGTTAAATGAGGGATAATAATAGTACCTACTTTATAGGGCTGTTTTGGAGATTAAATGAGATAATATGTGGAAAGTGCTTTTCAGATTTTAAAATACTATAAACCCTAGTTATTATTATTGTGTTCTAATATATAAGGATTGAGATGAATATTATAGAAAGACAAAGGACAGACATATGAATAGATGCAAAGTTAAGAAAACTAAATAAAAATTTCCCAAAGAATATAATAATATGAAAGGAAAGGGAAATAAAACAATTGAAACTGAAATAAAATCACGTTATATTGACCAAGTTATCAGTGTCTTCTCTAGGAAGAGTTATGAGAATGTTGAAACTGCATATTATGTCATACTTTTTCACATGGTGTTGTCTTTTTTCTTTTTTTCTCCCTATTTTTATTCTTTGTTATGAAAAATGACTTTCTGTGATGAGGAAAGGGATGGATTTAGCAGGAAACATGTGATATATGAAAATGAAGTATATAAATAAACATTTATTTTAAAAATCATCTCCTTAAATCTTTCATTTGCGAATCATGTTTTTGAGACTTGAAGACCTCCAACCCCAAGTGAGCTATTTAGTGGCATAGCTGGGACATTGTCTCCCTTTAATTAAATGTTCTACCAGCATGTTTGTCTTAACTAGAATTGTAGATCTGGCAGTCTGGCTTCCAACCTTATCCCTCAACTGAAACTACTCTCTCCAAAGCTATGAGCAACATATTAATTGCCAAATCTAATGGCTTTTTCTCAGTCTTCTTCCTTCTTAATCTAGTCAGTATTTGGTATTTGTGGTTACCCTTTGCTCTTAGATTGGTTGTCTGATTTTCATGACACTGTCCTTCCTTGATTTTCCTCCTGGGCATTTCTTTACTGGATCACCATCCATGTTTGCTTCTGACTGTAGGAATACTCATAGGCTCTATTTTATATCCTCTTCTCTTTTTGCTCTACTCTTCCTCATTAGTCCTCATGGTTTCAATTATCTTCTCTACATAAATGACTCTCAGATCTTTATAATCTGTCCCTGTTACCCTCCTGAACTCTAATTCTATATTAGCTGCCTATAAGATAGTTCAACCTGGATGCTCCATAGATATCTCAAGTCAGTAATTTTGAATTTGACAAAATCATAGATCCAAGTTTTGGGGTTAAGAAATCATTATTTGGTGAAAATTACTGGAAAAATTAGAAGCTAATATGGTAGAAACTAGTTATAGACCAATATCTTACATCATTCACTGAGATAAATTCAAATTGGATACATCATCTAGACATAGGAGATATTATAAGCAAACTAAAAGAACAGGGGATATACTACCTATCTGATTTATGGATAGAAGATGAACTAAATCAACAAGAGATAGACAGCATTGTGAGATTTAAAATGGATAATTTTGTGTACATTAAATCAAAAAGTTTTTCCTCTATAATTCATACTCTATATTGCTGCGCAAGTAATATCACTCAACACATTATGTCCCTTTTCATGGTAAGTGGAAATCTTGGTGTTATATAACCTTAGTTCAAATCCTGTTTCTGATTCTTATTAGGTCTGTGACCTTGTATAAGTTCACTTTCCAGGTTCTTGGTTTCCTCCTGTATAATAAAGATGAGACTGGGCTAGGTAGCTTTCCAATGTCCCTTTGATCTTGAGCTCTGTGATACTATGAAACTATGACTATTACTTTAGAATAAAATGCAGCATTCTCTGTTTGACAAGCCCTTCATAACTTGACTCCGTCTTGTCTCTCCAGGATTATTATGTATTTCTTCCTTCATGCATCCTCTGGCCCTGCCAATTTGAACACTTACTGCTCCTCATGTATAGCACTCAAGTTCCCATCTCTGTGAAGGTAAGTGACTTATTGCTATATTTTTTAAAAAAGGAGAGATGTTAGACAAGGCTTCGTAAATAAGGGGATAGATAAAGAAGATTATTTTTTTAATGGAAGGGGCAGTGAAAAGGTAAAGAAACAGAGTTTCCACTGCACCATGAACCAAAGTAGTTGCATGAAGAAAGCAGCAGGTAAGTGATAGTCCTTGTTGATAAAGGGAGTTAGGGTAGACATGCTTTAAAAGAGAGAGCAGTATCTGAAGTCTGTCATAAAAGAAATGGAAGAAAGTGAAGGGGAGAGTATCTAGAGAAATTAATGGAAGGATATATGACAGATGATAAGCCTAATAGGCTCATTATGTACATGGAAAGCTAGTCCCAAAAGATGTGGGGATATGAGGGGGCAATTTTGAAAAATGTGCATTAGGTACCACATAGGCTCAGTGCACCATGGTAAAAGATGAGAATGTAAAGGTGTCCAATTTCAAGGACTCTTTAGGGGTCAAGAAGAGGTGGAGACTGTGTGGAGAGGGAAGGAGACATTACAAATGTTTATACTACAATGTTAGAAAATGATGCCTGAATAGTGAAGGTCAAACAGTAAAATGAAAAATTCAAGGAGAGAGGAAGAAACTCTTCCTGGGCTGGAAGATATCAGAGAGAAAGAAGCAATTGAAGTAAGAGAAGGGCCTTAAAGTAAGAGAAATAGTTCAACATCTGAAGATGGAAATAGAATCCATTTTGGACATGAGGAATGGCAGAGACAAATAAATGGAAACAGGAGAGGGGAGAATGGGCTTTGGACCAACAGAATTTTTAAGCTTATAGATAAGAAAAAAATGAGGATTTTGGCATCTAATATGATCCATAATCATTTGATGATAGTGAATTTTTTCAGTAGCTAGCAAACTCAGCAGAAGGACATAGAAGATTTCCAAAGAGCAACATAGATTATTTCTTAAGAAATTGAGAAATTAATGAAAAGCATTGATAGGAAATATGAAGGAAAATAGAAAAAAGCAGAAAACAAAGGAAAATCAGAAAGGCTTATACAGATGGGATAAAAGTGATGAGATTCAAAAAGTGTCAATATAGTGGACAGCAGCCAACTGTTGAATCTTAGGAAAATGATAGAATAAAATTAAGGAGTAATTACTGAGGGAATTCTATATGTTTAGGACAACAACAACACTATTATTAGAAAAACCATAGATTTCTATTAAAAGCCATGTAAAAGTATAGAGTTTTAGACATAATATAAACTTGTCATCAGCATCCTTCAAAACACTCACATTTATATAGCACTTTAAGATTTATGAAGTGATTAATATTACAGCAACTTTGTGGATAGTTATTATTCCCATTATACATAGGAGAAAATTGAAGACTAGATGTGTCAAATGACTTATCTGAAATCTCAAGCTAATGAGTGCCACGGGGGCAGCTAAGTGGCACAGTAGATAGGGTGCTGGGCCTGAAATCAACAAGATTAATTTTCCTGAATTCAAATCCAGTCTTACACACTTACTAGATATATGACCCTGGGAAAGTCATTTAACCCTATTAGCTTCAGTTTTTTAATCTGTAAAATGAGTTGGAAAAGGAAATGATAAACCACTGCAGTATCTTTGCCAAGAAAACCCTAAGTGGGCTCATGAAGAATTGGACACAACTGAAATGACTGAACAATAACAAACATAAGTACCATATTGGATTTGAACTTGGATCTCCTAACTCAAAATCTATTTCTCTTTTCACAATATGCTGCTTCTCATAGGATGAGGAAATAAAGTGGTTAGGGGAACCCAATTAGCTCTTTACCGTAGATTATTTACATTCTAATATCTAGTAGTTCCTTGACTATAATAGTGTATCTTCTTCATCACAGCTTCCAGTGTAGTGCTTTATATATGATAGATTTCCATTAAGTATTCATAATGTATTGAGAAGTTACTTGCATATCTCTATTTTATTTTCATCTATGCCACTTTATTTAAGCCATATCACTTCTATAGGCATCAATTCCCTCATCTGTGAAGTGAAGGGGCTGGACTAGATGATTTATAAATACTTCTCCAATTCAAAATCCTATGATCGTAGGACTCCTTCATGAATTCAGTCATTTCCAAGGCAAATAGAGTGTAAGTGGAAAAGAGAAACCATGGTCATAATCTTGCTGTACTTGATCTTAGTTAGGCCACAGATGGCAGAAATGAGACCACAGGAAAAGATGCAAAAAGGAAGTCAGTGAGTCAACAAATGTTTTTTTTAGACCCTTGTACTTCGGTGTATTGTCTCATAGGTGGAAGATTGGTAAGGGTGGGCAATGGGGGTCAAGTGACCTGCCCAGGGTCACACAGCTGGGAAGTGGCTGAGGCCGGGTTTAAACCTAGGACCTCCTGTCTCTAGGCCTGACTCTCACTCCACTGAGCTACCCAGCTGCCCCACAACAAATGTTTTTTAAGTGCCCACTCCCTATATGCTTAGGATACAAAGAAAGGTCAAAGATAGCCCCTACTTTCCATGAGTTCACAATCTAGTAAAGGAAATAATTTACAATCATTTTTAAACAAGATATATGCAGGATAATTAACAGAGGGTAGACAAATTTTGGCTTAGCATAGGAAGTATTTCTTATCAATTAGAACTTCTAAATTAAATGTGAAGTCTTGCATCTCTGGTGGGAAGGCTTTCCAGTCTTTTTCAGGGCTACTCATCTACCTTTGGTGTCTATCTCTTATGGTACTCTTATCTGCAGCTCCAAAAAGCTATAGAATGTGCAATGATCACACTCTGGTAAAACCATCTTAGTGGATGGACTAAGCCTGGTTGAGGGTCACTGACAGGCCTTCAACCCATCAGTGAGTTAGAGGCTATGTTGACCCCAAACATGAAGACTTCCACCAACAGAAAGGGTGGATGAGAACAATTTATTCCAATGGAAATGAGGGCAGCTAAAACAGGTGCTATGGAGCATTTCTACCTCATTCAGGGTTATCATCAATAGTCTCCACTTTTGTTCTGCCACTGGGCTTCAATCACTCTGAAAGAGAGAAGAGGCTGACAACTTTGTCAACTCTGCCTCTCTTAAATCTAACTCATGTGCAAGTCAAAACATCACTCTTATGATGTCATTCATGTTCAAAAATGAAGGAAGAACAATAAGGTCCCCTTTACTGAGGATCTTCAAAGAGAAAATGAATGACTCTTAACTGGCATATATTATAGAAGAAATTCTTAATTAGGTATGGCCTTGAACAGGTGACTAAAAGTCCATGATTCTGTGTTATGGAGATGAGAACAGTCTTAGTATATGCAGGGTGTCCTACTTGGGCAAGAACAAAAGGGAGAGAATATTTAGATTACATAAACATTTCACCAGAGCAGCTGTGTCTAGAATCAATACAATTAACATTTGAGTTATTTCAGTAGAAGGAAAGGGGAGAAACAATATCTTATAGTTAAAATGTAGAATTTATAAAGTACTGTGACATATGTTATCTCATTTTGTTCTCAACAAGAGATCTATGAAGTTGATGTGAAAAATTCAAAGTAAAGAAATTTCCCCAAAACACAATAACATAGCAAGTAATAGAAGCACAATTCAAATGCAGCTCTTCTGACTACTAAGGCCAGTGCTTTTCTTTTTCTTTGGAATCAATTTTCAAGGTATCTCAAAGAGGGAAATACTCCAAAAAAAATATGCAAACTTGAAGGAAGGACTAGTGAGAAGTATCAACATCTATTTTGTAGGGGAGGCAGAAAAAACTTGGAAAAGGAAATGTGTTGTCATGGTAAAGCAAATTTTATGTTTTTTCCTCTAGCTAAAAATTACTTTCTTATTAAATTTCTCATTGAAAGTGGCAATGACACTTAGAAAGATAAAGTTAGGACAACTAGATGGACTTAACTAAATATATACTGAAGAAATTAATGGAAAAATGTCACAATTATAAAATTTCTTTGGAATCAATTTTCAAGGTATCTCAAAGAGGGAAATACTCCAAAAAAAATTGAAAAATCATTTCCACTATTTCCCACCCACCCCTGAAAGGACTTAGAAGGCATTGGCAACTTGTCCACCATTATAACTACTTTTTTATTCCTTTTATTAATTGTTTTCTATTCATCTTGTATATAGCTTCCTTTGTATATTTTTATTGCACATAATCTCTTTCAGACTGTAAACTCCTTGAGGGCAGAGATTGTCTTTTGCTTACTTTAGTCTCTCCAGTGTCTGGAACTAGTAGGTGCTTAATATATTTTTATTGATTAATTAATTATCTTTACAAAATCATTAGATAGAAAAACAGTCTATGCAAATAGTGGGAAAAACTGATGAAAACATGAGAAGGATTTAATGAGTTTTCCTGACCTAGAGGAAACCATAAATTCAAAGTCATATTCCTGAAGAAGAGATAATGAGAATATGAAAGGCTATTGTGTCTATTATGTGTTGTTTTACAGGCAGGCAGGCAGGCAGGGTGGAAGGAAGGAAGGAAAGAAGAAAGGAAGGGAGGAAGGAAAGAAGAAAGGAAGGAAAGAAGGAAGGAAGAAAGGAAGGAAGGAAGAAAAGAAGGAAAGAAGGAAAAAATGAAGGAGTAGAAGGAGGAGGGGTGGAGGGAGGAAGAAAAAAGAAAGGAAAAAGGAAATAGATATATCAAACACTTGAGAAGAACAAAATGCAGCCTGAAAAGCAGTCTTTAAATATATTGTTCCCTTCATATATTAAAATTGTGGAAGATGTTATGTATGACAGATGAGTTACAGAGTTAATTGTGTTCAATGATCTACTGAATGTCAAATGAAGCATAAAGAAATGAGAAATGTATCTGCCTAAGTTTTTTTTTAACTGGTCTTTTTCTTGTAAATATCCCGAATACAGTTAAGATAGAATAAGGATTTCCCATTGATGATAAGACTCTCTCCCTGCAGTTGAAACCAACACTGCTAATTGTATCCAGCTCTGGAAAACCACTCACCTCTTTAATACAATCTATGGTCATTCCAAAGGGATTAGTCTAGCTTTTCACATCATGAAAATATAACAGATGAAAAACATACATTGTCCAGATTACAACATGCAATTGAGCATGAAGTTTGAATTCATTAGAATGTATATATTAAACAGATGCCATACATGCACAGTGATCTTGGCCAAGAATTTAATCAGAGGAGGAGATTAGGCTAGATTACATTTGGGAAAATGTAATGTTTTCAAGACCCAAGGCTTGTAAAAACCTATCTAACATTTATATTCCCCTGGTGATACTATATAGTCACAAATTATAGAATACTAAGAAATCAGAAGTACTGAAATTTTCAGATAACTGAAAGTTGCACTGTGGGTGGCGGTAGATTGAAGTACATTAAAAATGATAGATTGTGCACAATGAGTTTCATAGAAATATCAACAGTTAGGTATCACTAGAAAAAGTAGACTTATCAATGAATGACCAAAATGCTTCATTGATGACACAGGAAAACTAAAAGAAAAAAGAGGGGGGAAAATCTAGGATCTTGAATACTCTTTGGGAAATTAATGAAAATATAAGACCAAGAGTCACCCAAAATGAAGAGGCTTGGAGGGATTGTGATTAGCACTGATGAAAGGAATATTCATATTTACATAATATTCATATATGCATAAACATATACATATATAACCAAAGTATACTCTGTTGATTGTCCAAAATAGTGGCACATTTGCATTATTTATTATTATTATTATTATTATTATTATTATAGTGGGGAATGTTTTGAATGGAAATAAAGCTCTTTTAGAGAAGTCTAAAACCTTTAGCCTGGGTCATTCCAAAAAGCCTAGCTTTTTATGTTTATATATATATATATATACATAATTTCTAGGCAAACATTTGTAAATTCAAGTTATATATTTTAAGAAGTTTTTTATACGATAGTTTATAATCCACTCTTTCAATAGTTTAATGTCTTTGAATGGATTTTCCCCATCAATTTTATTCTTAGAATACAAGTGTCATTTTCTGATAGGTTAAGACTTGCTTTTCATAATTAATACAAAGTATTTTATCATTTGGGAGTAAGTATATTAGACTGCCCCAAGGCTTGGTGATTTTTTGCCCTTTATTAAAGGTTTTGTGGAGTCCTTGTTAGATTAAATTACATGATTACTTGATAGAAATCTATTTCTACTTGTTCTGAATTTACACATTATGTTATTTTTCTTCTTTCATTATAAATGTTCTTTCCATTCCAAATGCTAGCTAAATTCTGTAGAAATCATTTGAGTTAAATAAAATATTACTCTCATTTTCCTCCACAACAGTAATCCAGGCATTTAATCAAAGAGAACACACTGCCAATTCCAGATCCTCACTGTGTCTGTTTTAATTTGCAATTTACACATTCTTACTAATAGCTCATTCAGTTCTGTGTTAATATAGCTAATGATGTAAAACATTGGAAAATACACTATCAGTTCTAGGTTGAAAAGGCTTATTCTTTCTTTTCTATTCTTGTGTGCTTTGTGTCTGGTAGAGCCTCTGTCTTCTCTACTCTATAGTAGAGTGTGTTATATGTAGAAAATGATAAGAACAATAATATTACTGGAGTAAAGTAGCATTAGTACTAATACTATTAGTAGTAGCAGCAAGAGAAGGAGGATATACATAGAAATATAAGGTTTCCAAAGTACTTGCATATGTTAAGTCATTTGGTCCTTACAACAACCTTGTGAAGTGGGTACTACTATTATCCCTATTTTACAGATGTGAAAACTTAGAATAAGATGTTAAGTGACTTGACCAGGGTCATGCAGCTCATAAGGATGTGAGACAGGATTCAAACTCAGATTTTTCAGATTTCTCATCCAACATTCTATCCACTATGTTCTCTAGCTGCACAAAAATCATCTCCTCATAAACCTAATTGAAAACCTGAGAAAGTAAGTTCTGTGATGCTTACTTTTCTGTCAAGCATTCCAGCAGTATTTAAGGAACCAATTGCTGTTCTGCTAAATTGTACCTGAAAGAGTCCTTTATAAATAGACTCCTCAATCAATTGTGTTTATGGAAAGTTGGTGAGAAGGCAGGATTGAGTGAATGAAGACCATATTGATTATTCTTGATCCTTTCCTGTTTTGGGGATAGATACTGAGGTTGGAAGAACAGGGATCTCCCCTTGAAATTCTTATAGGGATTGATGAGGAGGGAGTAGTAAGGGGGTCAGGATCTCAAAGTATATAAACCAAGTTCAAGTACTACCCCATTGAGTTATAGGGCTTCAGGAGCCACATGTAGGCAGAATAAGAGAGGTTAAAACTAGATGTTACAAGGTCTGAGAGGTAACTAACAAAAGGTAAGTTCTAGAGCTTAGGATGGAATGGTTTGGTACTGGGCAAATCATCTAGGTTAACTCAGCTAGAAACAGAGTCTTCTAGATTTAGGATATCCAAGTGGTCCATGGCAAGATGGAGTTAACAACCTTAATCTAGTTTCTTCTGACATTTCCTCATCTAGATATTTCTTGCTACTGTCCTCATGTTTCTTCTTGGCAAAGAGAAGACTGTATAACACTGAACAATGGATAGATACTTCTCTGCCCAACTAGATTATAGGCTTTCTGGGAAACAGATAATTTCTCTAAGTTCCACATGGTGTCTAATACAGTGCTTCACACCTATTATTCATGTGTGTCCACATTCTCCCAAAATTCCTCCTGGAGGTCCATGTAAAGTGCTGGAGAAAGCCTCATTCTGTCTCAACATTGTGAGGTACCTGTGAAACACTCTGGATGCCCACCAGCCCTACTTCACTCACTGCCAAGAACCACTTTTCCTGCTGTATAATTCCTTGATTCCTATTTTTATTTAGAATTTCTCATTGGTTATATGTGGATGCCTGCTTCTATCCCCACCCCATACCTTTCTATTATCATGTAAAGATTATTTGCTGTTTTCATTGTCATATCATCTAAAAGGAAATTCATTTTTTAATTTAAATTTATTCATTTACTTGTTACATTAAAATACACAGGTAACTTATTCCCTCCCTTCTCCCTATTAGAGAAGGCATCACTTAACAAAAAAAAAAATAAATATATATGTATATATTTTTTATAAAAGACTCATCATTATGTGTATATAATACATGTTATATTATATCTTTTTATCAATTCTTTCTGGAGGCAAAGTTCTATTATTAATCTATATTTTAATTAGATATAGAAGCTATTAAAGAACTTTGAGCAGAGGCCTGACATAGTGAAAACCATATCACACAGTATGGTAGTGTGGAAAAAGCATGAAGTCAAGTGAAATAATGCATTTAAAGCACTATTTAAATGTATTAATATGAGTTATTATTACTATCACTACTACTTGAGAGAAATACCACTATGTAGTAGATAGTGAGCTCTTCTCAAAATCAGAAAAAGTTGACTCAAAAACCTGCCTCTGACACAAGCAGTCTCTGTGACTCTGAACAAATCACTTCTCAGAGTTCTAGGAAACATTATAATACTATAAATTTCCAAGAAGGTGCATGATCTACATTGGTAGAGGAAATTTCTTCCTCTGGAAGTTTCCTACAAAAATAAAATCACTGGTCCAAATCTTATCTCCTGTCTATACCATTACTGAGGAAAACTGCATTTTACACTCACTAGTTACATAAACATAGGCAAGCCACTTGCCCTATTTCATATCCTTTTCCACACCTGTAAAATACAGAAATAACATTGGTGATATCTACCTTATAGACTAGTAAAGATTAAATAATGCATGTAATGTGCGCAGCTAGGTGGCAGAGTAGATAGAGCACCAGGACTAAATTTAGGAAGTCTTGTCTTCCTGAGTTCAGGTCCACCCTCAGATACTTAGCCATATGTCCCTCGACAAGTCACTTAAACTTGTTTGTCTCAGTTTCCTCATCTGTAAAAGGAGCTAGAGAGGGAAATGGCTAACCAGTGCAGTATTCTTGCCAAGAAAACCCCAAATGGTGGTCACAAAATTACACTCAAGATGAGTTGGACTCAACAAAGATGAAAATGCAATATTCTTTATATCCCTAAGATGCTGCAAATTGTCATATATCAAGCATGAGGCTCAAAACGACAAAATTTTATTCATTCCCAATATGCATAAAGCACTGAACTAGAATAAAAAACAAAGTCCGTTACCTCAAGGAACTTAAAATCAAACAGAAGAGGATATGACCTGCAAATAAGTGTGAAACAAACTGAATTTTATAGAGATGAAGAAGAGATCTTATCATAAAATTGAGGAGGGAGAAATCACCTTTTGTTTGTTTAAGCAAAAATTCATGGAGGGTTTGGTGGCTGATATGGGCCTTGAACAAAGGATTCTAACATGCAAAAATGAGGACAGAATGTAGGATGATAGTCCATGTGAATCCACAGAGATAGGTACAAACAGAATACAATCTCAAAACAGCTACTCATCTAGTTTGGTTAAAAGTAGACATTATGAGAGGGAATACTATGGACTAAGTCTGGAAAGATAGATCAGAGTCAGCCTCTGAAGAACCTTACATGCCAGTTTAAAGAATTTATATTTTGTCTTAGAGGCAACAGGGAACCTTCAGGGTCTTTAAAAGTGACACGATTAGACATGTGGATTAGGAAGATTAAATTAATAACTGCATGAAGGTTGGTTTGGTGAGGAAAAAGACTGGAGGAAAGGAGATTATTTAGGATATTATTCCAATAGTTTAGGCAAGAGGTAATGAGCTCCTGAACTAAAGTGATAGTTATATATACAGAAAAGAATGGCAGAATTGACAGGACTATGCAAGTGATTGGATTGTGGAGGTGGTGAAGAGAAGTCTCAGACATGGGATTTCTAGTCTGAGTTCCTTGGTGATTATAGTGACATCAAGAGATAGTAAAGTTAAGATGCAGGTTTAGGGGGAAAGTTAATGAAGCTTGCAGCTGTGTGAAGGATGGCTTAGAATGAGAAGAGAGCAGAGACTGGCATGACCTATTAAGTTGCCACTCCAAAAATCCATGTGAATTATATTGGAGGTCTGAGCTAGATAGTTGTAATAAGAATAAAGAGGAGACATTTCAAAGTAATACTGATCACTGGTATATTGCAACTATACTTTGTACCTATAATTTGCCTCCCTGGAAGCAATTTGTGATACCAGAATTCACGTATCAGGAGTAAATACTTTTGAAAGTGTATATATAAATTAAAGAACTAAGGAAACAAATTATTATTATTATTATCTGGTTTCTTAATAATAAAACAGAAACAAGGCTTAAGAAAAAAAAAGACATTCTCTGAAGTAGTAGTCTTCAAAGTGAGGGACAGTGGTGTTACTCCAAATGGGTATAAAGTCTGATTTTTAAGGGGTGTGCAATCCAACTAATTGAGGGGACAAAGACAGCTCATATTATATTCCCATTCTCAGAGTCCATGTGATAGACAATCTTGAGTGTTTTCTCTAACATAGCCACACCAGTTTTTTTCCTCCAACACTCCACCCTGTCCCCCTGCTGAGTAAGTTCCCTCCTAACAGCCGAAACCTATGCTAACAGTTACCCATAGAAGCTTCATGGGTGCCATTGCAAAAAATCCCTCTCCCACTTTCTATCCTTAAAATAACCTCAGTGGCTACAACAGACAGCCTTCACAGGATAGACTGCCTTTCTGGGCAGTGAGTAGTGAGAGATTCTCCCACATCCCAGAGACTGAGTAACAAAATCACAAATCACAAAGCAGCCATGAATGGATTTTGATCTAGATTGCAAATAACATTATATTATCTTTTCTTCAAGCCCATTCCTCCTCTAAAATGCCCTGTTAATAGTCAAAGGGTTCTGACTATCCCTTTAGTCACCTAGATTTTCAGCACCTTGGCATCATCTTTGAATTCTCACTTTCTCCTACCCTTAATCCACAGGTTCAATCAGCTATTAATCTCACTTTTTTCTACCTCTACAGCTCTCACATCTGTCTCTTTCTCTCAATTCACACAGTCATCACTCTAGTTTAGGCACTAATCACCTCTCACCATGATTATTTCAATGGTATCCCAACTGGTTTCTCTGCTTCAGGTCTCATCACTTCAAGCCATTCTCCACATAGCTACCAAAAGGATTTTCCTAAACATAGATCTAATCACGTCATTCCCTAATCAAGATATATGCTTGTTTCTTTGTTTCAGATAGAGAGATGGATAAAATGTATATGTTCCAGATTATGCAATACGAAGACAAATGAAATTAATTTTAGAGAAATATCTATGTATGTCATAATCTGAAAAATATTAAAAGGTTCAACATTCAACATGTCATTGAAGAAATTTACCTTGCTCTCCATATACATTGATATTTTTATCCCATATTTTAAACCTAGTCTTTGTGAATTTTTAAGTATCTACCTTATTAAGATTGTTGCAGTCTAATAACACCTGCCTCCATAATAACTTCTTATTCATTTTGCCAATTTTCCTTACCTACTGATACATCCTACCAATAAGTTTTGTTTACTTTTTACTTTCCTAGCCTTGTCAACTACCTTTTTTTCAGACTTCTTATTTTTCTTCTCCTTGTGGTCTTCTTAGTTCTGCTTCTTTTTTTCAAATATTCTTCAATAGAATTAAATTCTTCAATAGGAATTTGAAGTAGAATATGGACCTGAAAATAATTCAAATTTTCCCCAATTTCTCCTACATTTTATGAATTTCATTACCCCTGATTCATTATTGGCCTATTCACAATTCTAAAAGCTGCTAAATCACCTATGCAGTTTCCTCCTAATTAAGATGAAGTTCTTCTTTATTCACTTCCTAAACCAATCATCCAACAATCATTTATTAAGCACCTACTATATGCCAGGCTCAAAGAAGTCAGAAGTGCCATCATTAGGTGATAGATAGGTTTTTTTTTCAGTTGAGTAGGATCAGCCTGAGATTGGCACATCTTCAAGAGCTCAAGGTCACCTCTGTGTCATAGTGAGGCATCAGAGTAGGACTTTTGTGGAAATCATAAAATCAGAAATTAATTCTGGTAGAAATAAAATGCTTCAATAGACAGTTAAAATTTGTATTTAAGAGGTTATATGACAGTCTATCATATGCAGCACATTGCCTCTTGGGAGTTTTAATTCTCTTATAATCAAGTTAACTTCTCTTCTTCAGCATCTTACCAACCTCATGATCCCTCTTCTTTCTCTAATAATTTTAACATCAGCTAGTACCCATATCTTGCATATGCTATAGGTATTTCTCTCAAGGTGCTCTGATTAAATATGCCCACCTTCAAGAATTTATTTTTTGTCTCTGTTTTTGTTTGTCTTTTTAATATTTAATATACCTGGTTACAGTTTCATTTTTTAAAAAAGGTAGCAAGAATTTGATTCATTATAAAACACTTCAGTGTTATGTGTACAAGTTGACATTGAATGAGAGACAAGAGTACATTTTTCCAATCATTACTTATGATTATCATAGTTACACAGCAGGGAAAATCTTCATGACTAATTATATCACATAGGCAACAAGTATGCAGGAAGATAAAACTATCTAAGGCATTCTTTGAGACTCCCTAGCAACTCTTAAATTCTTTTGACCATTGAATATTAGAATCTAGGGGTCCAAAGTGCCTAGAGATGCCTTAGAGTCAAGGAGGTCAAGAATGTTCTTTAATATGCATCTAGAAGAAATGGAAGAGGTTTCTTTGCCATCTATCATAACAATGCACAGCAAGAAATCAGTATGTAATGGGTTATATTGTCAAACAGGAAACTAACTCGTGGAGTTTATATTAGAATCTTATGTGTTAAGAGGATATTTTTAACAGGCAGAAAGATACTGAGACACTGAGAGTTGATGCCACCACCTGGGCATGAGGCAGAGTTGAAACTCCAGATTGGCACAGTTATTTTCATTCTATAAAATGAGTTTTGGCTCCATAAAAGAACTGAGATAGCTGTAACCTGAAGCAAAATGAGCATATCATCAAAATTACCAGGTGCTGGGAGGGAGAAAAAATTTCCAAAACAAATCCCCTTTCCCCACATCCTGCTAAACAAACTTAAAAGGGATTTTAAAAAAAAGGTAAATCTTCTCCCCAACCTGTCTTAAATTATGCCTCAACAGCTTCACATTCAGGCTGTATAGACCTTAGGGGAAATCTCTGCCTTAGGAGAGTGAGTCTGGAGAAAGTTAGAGGGAAGAGGCAATACTTAGATATGCTTGCTTGCTGTTGGCAAGTAAAGTAGCCAGGATGCTTAGGAATTGTAGTTATTGTATTAACTTCATTTAAATTGCTGCCTCCAGTGAGGTAAAATGATTTTTCTTCTTTTCGTTGTTGCTGTTGTTGTCGTTAATTTTTTTACCTATATGTTTTTATGGGTTATTAGCCAGGCAGTCCACCATATTTGCTAGGTTCCTTCTTTGTGTAATACACTACTCTTCTTCATGTAATAAATTATGCTATGCCTTATTTTATTTTTTTAAACCCTTACCTTCCATCTTGGAATCAATACTGGGTATTTCTCAAGGTGGAAAAGTGGTAAGGGCTAGGCAATGGGGGTTAAGTGACTTGCCCAGGGTCACACAGTAGGAAGTGTCTGAGGCCAGATTTGAACCAAGGACCTACAATCTATAGACCTGGCTCTCAATCCACTGAGCTACCCAGCTGCCCCCTATACTATGCCTTATGCTAGATGTTATGAATTACATGGTTTCTTCCTTTGGGTGCCTATAGTCCAGTTGAAGAAACAACACAGAGACATAATTTTTAAAAATTGTATATATGACACTATCCACAACACATTGCCAAATAGACATTCACTGAGCACAATGAGTTGACAATGATGGTGTTAAACATAGAAATATGGTGGTGAACCTTTTATATAAGATGTATATAATCTCAAAAGAGTCCATAAAAACCAAACAGATGAAAAATATCCATTATCCAAGCTATGATGTCTTGATAAATGCAGAGATCATCTGTCAGAATATGTATCTTGAATGAGATCATTGTATGAATGATGAGTTAGAATCAGAATTGATAATACATTGGATCGCTTTTGGGAAACAGTGGAATATTTTTAATAATCTCCAACTTCTTGAAACAGAGTCTTATGTTTAATATGGTAATATTTTTGTGTTGTTGCATGACTGCCCGATAAGGGACACTGTGAACATTGAAGAATTGACAATGAGTGTCACCTAGAGGGTGATGGAAATAGGCATAGCATGTAATAACAGCTCTCAACACATTGCAACCAAAATTTTATTTAAAAAGTCAAGCATGTCATTAGAGAAATTTATATGCTTGTTGTGTGACAAGAGGAAGGGATAGTTGACAGACAATTTGTGCCCCACTGGTATCCTAGAGATTTTAAAAGAAAATGTGGAAGGTTCTTGGTACATTGGATGGAGTTCTTTTAGTGAACTTTTGGGACAATATAAACCAGATTCTAGCAGGAGAGGTTAGTATGGGATGGATGAGACACGCTATAGTAGAGGAGAAATCTATATCTGTGGGACCATAGATCCATTCGAATTATAGAAGGGAATAGAAGAATCAGAATAGGGTAGAGTTCATCATAAATTATTTCCCAGAGAAGCTATATTTTAAGTTAAGTTTTAAATGAAGAGATAGCTGGATTATAAATGGGTAGCGTGGAGTTATTATAGGAAGCATTTCCCTAGGGAAAATGGAACAAGCAGTAGGGAGAACAGAGCTCAAGAAAAGGACATATTTATTGACTTTGGTCATACGAGGCAAAGCAAATACTGTATTCGTTTATTGTGACTCTTCATTTCAGGATCTTGTGACCACTCTCTGCCAGAGGCCCAGAGCTTCTGGCACAAGCATAATCTGTATAATATGGGAAGGCTTGGAAGTTCCTGTCAAGGAAACAGCTGTTGCTGTGCTCATGCATGGTCATTACTGGCATGTTGTATACATAAGACCTCGGGCAGCTCACAGCAGATCTTAGTGCACAGAACTTCACACAATAACACACAACATAAGGGAACACATATTTACACTTACAGGGAAAACCACTTGGGTAACAGCATGCCCATAAAGAGTGCCATGTGGCTTCCTTACTAGCTTTCCTTCCAAAATACCCAACTCAATTACTGACATATACTTGGCCAACACAATGACAACCCAGGACTGAATTTGCCTTCTCAGAATAGAAGACACGGATGCCCTTCTTAGGGATAATGACAATAGATGCTACCTTTCTGCATCCTTTTTTGTGATTATATGAGCTGAGAATTAGGGCCCAAATGCTATCACCCCCATGGATAAATAGGTAATGAACAGGTTAGGTAAGGGAAAAAAATCCTTTAGTATTTCCACGTATGAAAGGATCCAAGACAAGAACAAAGACACAGCTTACAAGTTTAAGTTGAGTTTAATAACTCAATTCCCACCCGCTGGTGAAACATGGAAAGTATTGTTTTAAGGGATAATAATAATAAGTGAGGAGACCTTGACCTCTTGGTTCTCAAAATATAGCATCAAATTTAACATTATATGGAAAAACTAAAAAAGATTTGCACATGTACATAAGACTTCAAGCATGTTACATACAATTTGCAGAACACTTAACAGCCCCCATGACCCACCCTTTGAGAAGGAATACCTTGGGCCCTAACATTGGAGAGCATGACTGGTATCTTTTTCTAGGGAAAGATGTGAAATGATCTGGTCCATGTCCCCTTACTCTTATATAAAATTCTCTTTCAATTAAGACCACACTTGAATTGCTTCGGTTTAGTAGGGAGAGGATTGAAACATGTTCACTGATTGCATGGCTCCACAGAAGAGAGAAAAAGTGAAATCATGATAAAATTCACGCCAGAAAGGGGGAATTGCCTAAAAAATGTTGAGGGATCTGCTTGGCAGATAGTTGAAAACATTCCCATTGCTTATAGAAACCATCTTTTCTCAGTTACCACAGGATGATTGATTATCACTATTAGCGCATACCAGAAATCTAATTGGCACCTTGTCTTCCACAGGGAATTGCAATAACCAAAAACCTTTATCACCTTGTGTCCAAGCCTCTGGTGATGAACCTCTCTGCCCTAGGGTGATACTCAGACAGCAGATGCACTGTCCATTGCTGAGCCATATGGAAGCTTTTCCAGCTTCCAGACCTTCACAGAGCTTGTGTTCCTCTGGCATAGCCTTTCAGAGCCCAGGGTCACTTCCATATCACAATGAGGCACTAGAAAAAGGTACAGACACTGACACATGATTTCCAAATTAGTATCAGTTGTTATCACAGTTGTTAATTCTCCTAATGTGTTTGAAAACAAAATATGTAATGATATATCCTATTAAATGACTATAAAGTTTCTGGTAAATACTCCTTCCCCATATGAGTCACAAAAACCCCATCCTTTTTCTATCCAAATTCTGAACTCATGTGCTTGAATATCCACCAAGAAAAAAAGTGGCTAAGGAATGGATTGCTCTGCACATGAGGGGCAACAATTTCATTTAATTGACTCTTTCTGTTCTTATTAAAAAAAACTGGATTAAATGAAAAGAAAAGCTGTAGGCAATTTAAGTTAAAGAGCTTTAATACAATAGTTAAGAAATGTATTGTACCTCTGACTTAATCATCAATTGAGATAGACTATTTCAGAGAATATGTGGAATTCTGAGCCATTCAAATGAGAGCCACATGGTGGCCTGAGTAGGTCGGATCTCTCATGGAAAAATTAGATTAAAAACTACATATATGAATATCCTCAGCACATAGAAGACTATCTGGGTCCTGGAATCTTTGAAAAGTGGCTCTAGATCACAGCAAATGCCCAGTCTATTACTACTTCCTTAGAAAGATATTATGAAAACTGAAATGAATGGAACTAAGAGAACAGTATATACAGCCTACTGGTTGAATATTTGAAGAATAATTTGTGAATGTTCACTTACAGAGAATGAACTGAGAAGTGGAAACATAAAAGACATAATCTGTTTATTTTGTTGGGTGATGCCTTCTGTGGTGTGGGGAATGGAAGAAGGGGCTGAATGAAAATATTTTTAAAAAAGAAATATGATATTCATTAAATATATGAAATTAAAGAAAGCATTTTTTCATGTTAACCAAGTTCTTTAAAAAAACAAGAAAAATAAAAGTAAAAAAATACATTAAGAAAAAAGGAATAATGATACATACTAGAGAGTCATTTTGCTGATAATGTAAATGGAAAACTGGTGGGGTAGCCCCTATGTTGGGTAAAATTATTTAGACTAGTGACTTTTGCAGGATTATGTCAGAAAAACTTGATAATTTCCTTAGTAGCAATCCACAAGATTGTTTCTGCCTGGTAGAAATACATACTTTACCCTGTAATCAGTGATAGAATACTTGATCTCCTCTTACCCCTACTCCAGTGTAAAAGGATCATTTATAGGTTGCTGAAGGATTTATTGGTAATTTATAGTCAGACATGTTGAGAGTTGCACAGGTTGACAAGTATGGGGTGGCTGGGATATATATTTCTGAAGTGAATACTATGTATATGATGAAGGGTTTGGTTTTATAAGATTATTCACTTACAAAAATGAATAATATGGAAATATGTTTTGCTTGATAATACATGTACAACCCATATTGAATTGCCTATCAATCCCAGAAGGGCTGGGAAAGGGGAAGGACACAAAATGAATCATATAAATTTGAATTCAGTACTTAGTTATGTGCCTGACACATAGTAGGGACTCAGTAAATGCATGTTAGTTGATTGATGACATGACAGTCCCCACTCAAGCATCCTAGACCTTTGAATAAGGTATGGGTAGAAGTATCCTACTTCTCTAGGAATTCAAGGGGTAGTCTAACCTTTTCCATTTATTGTACTAAAAGATGAGAGAAAAATCTCATATTTCAGATTCTATGAGATTTTCCTTCAAATAAAACTCTAGATTATCCTAAACTAAATGGAGGCTATGGACCAATGAATTGTGAATTTAGAAGAAATCAAATAAGCCTTGTGACCTTGTGCAAGTCCATTTGCCTCTCTAGGCTTTGGTTTCTTCACTTATAAACTGTAATTTCCAGCTGTAAAATAATATAATTCTTTGGAAGGATTGCCAATTCTTTCTCTATACAGAAAAAGTGGGGTCAAGGAGAAAGAAGGAAAGAGAAGAGAGAAGGAAAGAAAGAGAAAGATGGAGAGAGAGGGAGGAGAATAAGAGACTGAAACAGAGGAAGAGAGAGAGGGAGAGACAGAGTGAGAGAGAGAGGGAGGGAGAGTGAGAGAGAGATATAAAGAGGGAAAGAAAGAGAAACAGAGAGATGGAGAGAGAGGGAGAATAAGAGAGGGATAGAGGGAAAGAGATAGAAAGAGACAGAGACAGAGAGACAGAGGAGACAGAGTGAGAGAGAGATGGAGAGAGAGGGATAGGGAGAGGGAGAGAAAGAGAGGGGAGAGAGAGAGGGGGGAGAGAGGGAGGGGAAAGAGATGGAGAGAGAGGGAGGATAAGAGATTGAAACAGAGGAAAAGAGAGAGGGAGAGGGAGATGGAGGGACAGAGTGAGAGAGAGATGGAGAGAGGAAGAATAAGAGAGGGAGAAAGAGGGAGAGAGATAGAAAGAGAGGGAGAGAGGGAGATCGAGATAGAGAGGGAGAGAATGAGAGAGAGATGAAGAGAGACGAAAAGAGAGAGAGAGAGGGAGAGAGAGGGAGAGAAAGATAGACCTTAAAGCTGAATAGAGTTAGAATTTAAGAAACAATAAGAATATGAACTAGTCATGGCAAAAACTGATGGCCACAGAACATCAAAAAAAGAAATCCAAGCTGCCTGCACAGTTTAGTCAAAATGAAAACAAAAACAAAAACAAAGAAAGAAAATATCTTCATACCATTCTGTCAGTTTTTACCTATGGAATTGGATTTGTTTCTCTTCTTGGGACCCTGCCTCACTGTGTAGCAGTTTAGGTTCTCTGTATACCAGGCAATTTGATGCAGATTCTATGCCCTGAGCACAAACAAAGCGATGGGATGACTGCTGACATTTTGTTCTACTTTAATCACTATCCTCTTAGGTGCAATGTTGAGATATCATGCGGCAAATCCCAGAGAATTAGCTGCTAACATTTCACAGCCTTCTTTATATGACCCTTTAATTTACTACACTGTCCTTGATTTTTCTCTGGGCATGCTTCTATAGCTTTAGGGCTGGTAGAATAGCAATAATGCCACTGCATTGAAAGACTATTGGCAAAAAATAAACCAATACTTGATACACAATCCATGTTCTCAAAGTTAAGATAAATCTCATCAGAGACCAGTGTCCTTTTGTTCTCTTGTTTCACTGAGTTGAGTTACCTGGATTACTCCTCCAGGGCTATCAGGATTTCTGAGCTATGAGTGTTCAGGCACTTTCCTTATTTATCGGAGTATCATCAATCTTCATCATGGCGCAGTAAATATCTCTGCCGAGGTCAGTATGTTGGAAATAGTTCAATTGTTATTTTCAGCACAAAAGAACCTGAATTAAATCACTCCTTTTATGTACTTCAGAATCTTTCTAACCTGTTTCATAAGAGATTACATTTTGGAGATAGAGTGAAAAAAATTTATTCTTTATACATTGCTGGGGAAGAATGTCCTTTGGGGGTAGGGTGGAAGAAAAAAAAATATTTCTGCCTGATCAAAAAAATTCTTAGAAACACACTATGTGCTACCATGTCCTCCAGGAGAGAAATAGGTAGTATTCTTTTAAAGTTTTTAATCTGGAGTCAGAGGCTCCACAGTCTCTTGCGTATCAAACATGAGCATAGAAATTATTTTGAGACCACCTTGTCCAACTCTTTCATTTTATAGATGAGGAAACTGAGGAGTTATTCCTTTGATGGCTACATTTCTCTTCTCCAATGTGATTATAGAGAAAACCTTCTCATAAATGCATATCAATTTGGAGTAGAGTAACAGTGCCTAAAGCAATTATTTAGCACCTACTAGATCTGGAGATAAAAAGATGAAATGACACATCACTAGTTCTCAAGCAATTTGCAGTCTGCTGGGAATGTTACATACACAGTTGAATATAATATTCAGTAGCCAAGCAAAGAGATAAAAATAAAGATATATACACAAAGATCCAAAAAATGCATTAGAAATTTTGAGAAGGGAGAAGACACTTTGAGGGTAACTAGTTCCTAGAGTCGCTAGAGTGCCAGGCTCAGAGTCCAGAAGACCCGAGTTCAAATCCTGTCCAAAATATCTTCTGGCTGTGTGACCCCAGGCAAGTTGCTTAATCCTATTTGTCTCAGTTTTCTCATCTGTAAAATAACCTGAAAAAGGAAATGGCAAACCAGTACCTTTGCCAAGAAAACCCCAAATAGAGTCACAATGAGTTGGATATGACTAAAAAAGACTGAATGATAAGAACAAAGTAAAGGAGTGGGTACGCATTACTTTAGTGTTTTTCCCATGTTTTATCGCCTTACTAGTCCTTTTTGATTAAAAGAGATTAAAGGAATTTTTTCTTTTAAGTTAGAGAATGACTAGCTATTGTCTTTTGCAATGATCTGAAGATTTAGGGAGACAATACATTATTGATAAAAGAGGAAGAGACAATCCTCTTCCATGGTAGAACTTTTTATTATCTGGACAGCAGATGGTCTAACTAAAACAGCCAAAAATAACAGGTGGGCTCACCCTGAATTAAGCTAACAGAAACTCCAGGCATCAAAAGTTCCAATCTTGCCCAGAACACTAAGGCTTAAAAACTAAACCTCAATAATAATATTTTATATTGGAAAAAAACACCTTTATCCATCCTGAGTAGTCTCAAATCATCAAAGTCTTCTTCTATAGGAATGTGTACAATCTGAGACAGAAGGGAAGAGCCAAAGAAAGAACAGATGCTCTTTATAAAGCCTTCTAACCCAGTGCTTGGAAACCATATGGAGACAAGGGACTAAATCACGTATATTGACAATGTGCTCTCTTCTAGAGGCAATTAAGTTCCAGACCTAAAACTTATATTGCTGTCAGAATGAAAATGATCAACAAACCTAGAAGATGGAAGGGTGAAAGGAAGCCCAGGCAAAAACCCTGCATCCCAACTACTCTTAATAAGTAGCACAAACCTGAAATGCAGGAATAACAATAAAAAAATAAGGAAAATTGAAAGAACTCAACAAAATTAGAATGTGTGAAGACAAACTCATCAAACTGGTTCTGTCACATTCCCTTCTCTCTTTCTAGCCATAGCATTCATCCACATGGCCAAAGACTGGCTTATATATCTGGGGCAGCAAAGTTTTTAATCAATACCATTTGGATCTATGTTGTTATTATTCTAGTCAGATCCCACAATAGGTCAGTTTGCATCTGATTGAATCAGAACAGGCTCAAGTTGAGAGATGGAAAGGGATCAGTAGTGAGTAAGAGTGGAAGTAAGAGAAGAAGAATGTAGAGAAGGGAACAATTATTTGCTGTTATTAGAATACAAAGAGGGAGAGAAAAGTGGAAGAGATTCAGTTGTAAAGACTTTTCACTTTCCTCTAAACAGAATTCTAGAGGAAAATCCTCCAATTCCTTCATTATAGACTTCTCTTCCTAAGGTAACTTAGAGACTGAAAAAAGTTAGTCTCAAAGAGTCAGGTGAAGCCAAAAGAGTGAGAAAAGGAAAGATGGGAAGGTCCAAATACAGTGATAACTCAGTCTTTCTGTAGCAGCACACCTATAGTCACCTTCACCTCTTTGGACTACAGATCTTATTCAATATAGTGGTCTGAGAGGAAAAAAAGAATGGGTTGTAGCAGCTGGGTGAAGGGTATGGCAACCCTGAAGAGAAAAGATTGGTGGAAAGAAGATTGATCACAAAATCATCATAGAAGAAATCAAAAGAAAACCTAATGCTGGCATGGAAAAGCTTACTGAGGAGAAGAAATGACCAAAGATAATTTAGGGGAAAGGTCATCCCAATAAGCAAAACTTTGTAACAAAGGAAATCAAGTGGGGGAAAAAATTCCCAAGGAAGATTTTAGATCTTCAAGGCCCAGGGAAATGATAGTGTAATAATTACTGTGAATAAAGAGAATTATTCATAGGAAATATAAAATAATTAGAGAAATATTTAAAAAAACATATTAAGGCTTTTAAGGAAGATATCAGCAAGTCTAAAAAGGAAGTACAAGTTTTAGAACTAAGGAGACACCCATCACATAGATATACTGGGAAAAAAAAAGAATCCATATTATTGAAATACAAAAAAGACAGAGGAAGAAGGAAAAGTAATAGAACAAAACCAAATGATGATTGAAAGAACATGAGAACTCTACAACAAAAATATGGAGAAGATACAAAGAGATAATCAAAGGTTTACATGTCTTCCATAAAATCACAATAAGTGAAAATTCATATGCAATACTTCAAAAAGTTGCTTAGAAAAATTGCTCAGATAATTTGGAACCAGATGTCAATGTGAACAATGAGAGTATTCATATAACATTAACAGAAAGAAACCTCAAATTTAATTCACCAAGGCATACCCTAGTCAAACTTCAAGATTTTTTACATCAAACAACATTTTTTCAAGTATCAAATTTAACAAAAAGCTTTTGCACTCCAAAGGCAATTAATCAGAACAACATAATCCTGTGATTTGGAAATGAAATGGGGAAAAAAGGCTTATTGGTTCAAATAAAAGCATACCCTGAAAAGCTGAATCTGGGCACCAAACAAACACAAATAAATAAATGAAATGAATAAATGAATAGACAATAAGGAAAGGGGAAGAATTCATTACTTAAAAGGAACCCAGAAGTTAACATATTCAATCTACAAAATGTACAAACAGGAGAAAGTTAAACACTTTAAGATAACAATAAAGATTTTTTTAAAAAGGCTATTTTCCCCCTGTGGCTATGACTAATCAAAAATCCTCATGAAAAGTGGGGAGTCTTTTTAAATTATTTTGTTTTAATTCAAAATTATCTAAAAGATATAAAGAAGATTCTATTTTTAAGTATTATTTGCACACTGATATTCTTCACTCTCTTAGTGTGAATGTAATTTTTTTTACTCTAAGTGGTTGACTATATGAGTAAAGAACTTTTATTATAATGAGGGATCTTGAAGAGATTTAAGGGGCAAAGCTGCTTTCTCAAAGGAATAGTCTACAAAAGAGGTTTCCCCATTAAATCCTTCATTTCTAGAGAAAAATGATGAATGTCTATTTAAATTCAAACATTTATTAACTGGAAATTCACTGTCTGGAGATGTCATCATATTTATATTATGAGCAATTTTAAAATTGCAAAATTATTCTATGACCATTATCTTATTAAATTCTCAAAACACTCCTATGGCTTGAGGAGAACAATTATTATCCTTATCTGAGAGATAAGGAAATCCATGCACAGCATGTTAACCAATTAGTCTAAAGACATAGAACTAGGTAAGATTAGAAAGAGAACTACATATTTTTCCTGACTCCCAAGATTCAGGACTGTCTTCTATTAGAACTCAATCATTAGACCTTACATAGAATCCTGCATTCCTCTAAAGTTTCAGCAACATCAAATATAAAGTGATTAAACGGACACTGTTGGTATATCATTCTCTGGAACTGTACTTGCTCCACAATGTACCTTTATATCCATACATATTATTTTATGGAGTGTTGGACTTTTATGTAAGGGGAGAGAAATGAAGCTAGAATGAAAATTGTCCTAATAGTTGACATTGCTATTAAATACAGTTTCATGTTGGGTTGAAGATATTGACAGTAGCTAAAATTAATATTTTGCTCTAAAGCTTACATAATACTTTACTCATTTGGATGTCACATCAAACCTGCCAGGGAAGGTGCTATTACTAGTGCCATTTTATAGATAAAACAACTGAAGCTCAGACATTAAATGACTTGCACATGGTCATATAGCTAGTAATCAAAGGCAGGAATCAAATTCAAATCCTCCTAACTTCAAGTTAATTTCTCTTTGAATTATATCATGGTACCTGAAAATTTTGTTTTAAAATAAATTATGGGAGTAAGTATGAGCAGTAGCATGGTTGATTTTAAAAAGAACCTAATTTTTATTCAGAAGACTGAGGATCAAGACTAATTGCTTCCACTCACCTTTAAAAACCACATCTAACTAACCAGCAACATAGCCAAAACAAATTATGAGTAGGGTTGTAAATCGAAGAAGTTATTGACCACTCCTACACTAGTCGTGACCAATATTATGCAGAAAACCAACTAGAACTGAGGAAGAAAAAGAAGCCTATGCAGAAGCATCAAAAGGATCCCAAGCAAAGACATAATTCATAATTCAATTCATTAAATACCTCTGCCTACCATGTGTGGGCTCTGTGCTTGACGTAAGTGAACAAGATGAAAAATACATATGTCTTATACCTCAAGTATTATTGTCAGGACACTAATACCCTGCTGATAGAGTTTCAAACTGATCCAACCATTCTGGAGAGCAATCTGGAATCATGCCCAAAGGATTATAAAACTGTGTATACTCTTTGACCCAGAAATACCAGTACCAGGTCTGAATTGCAAAGAGAATAATGATAGGGTAAAAGAACCTACCTGTACAAAACTGTTTATAGTGGCTCTTTTTGTGGTGTCAAACAACTGGAAACTGAAGGAATGTCCATCAATTGGGGAATGGCTGAAAATGAGCTGTGGACGATACTATTGTTCCATAAGAAATGACAGACAAGATGATCACAAAAAACCTGGAAAGACATACGAATTTATGCAAAGTGAAGCAGGCAGGACCAGGAGAATGTTGCATACAGTAACAATGATAGTATATGATGATCAAATCTGAATGACTTAAATATCATCAACAAGGAAAGGATCCAAGACAATTCAGGGAACTCATGACAAAAAAGGATGTCCACCACCATAGAAAGAACAGATGGAGTCCAACTACAAATTTAAACATTTTTTACTTTATTTCCTACATGAATTTTTATCTAGTATAAGCAATATGTGTCTTCTTTCACAACATAATGAACATAGAAATATGTATTATGTGATACTATATGTATAATGTTTATCATATCACCTTGGCTTCTTGGGAAGGGGGAAAAATGGGAAGGAGAGAGAGAACATGGATTATAAAATATAGAAAATAAATATTAAATTGTATTGACATAAAAGCTAGAAAAAATAAAAAAATTATTGAATGTTAAAAAAAGAAGGAAATAGCATTAGGAAAAAGGAGTTCAGTAACAAAATATATGAATTTTAAAATAATAGTTTTCTGTGAATGTGTTCCTAAAAACCTAGGTCAAAGAGTTATTTGCCTCTAGATTTTTTTCAGAAAAGCTATGACTGAATGGGTGCAGTGATGGGCAAACTTTAAGAGGGGGCCAAAGGAGAGGAAATGTTCATCTCTCAGTCTGTTTCTAAGGCAACTCTTTCAAAGTTTCATTGTATTGTATCCTACTCATTGTATTTGTCAGATTAGGAATAATGTCGCAAGGTGGATAGAAAATTTCAGGGGGCCACATCTGGTCCATGGGCTATAGTTTGCCCATCACTGGGTTAAAGCATTTAATAAATATACTTATTTTGATCAGCAAAAAAAGAGGATATCCCTGAAATAAGGTTGATATGATATGTATACAAATAAATATGTTATGAAGTAGAAAGTGATCAGAAAATTTTTCTAGCCTTTTATATACTCTTTAATATAGGCCAAAGAATTTGACTTCCTATCCTGTGAAAATCTAGAATGTATTAACAGTGTCAGTGAATAGCTAGAAAATATTGATCACAAAAAATCCACATGTCTTTATAAAAAAAAAGATATGTAGAACAGTTCTGACAGTGTGTTATTACAAGACTGGTAGATCATAGGGAATGCCTTTGATAATGGCTTCTTCTATTTTTTAAAGCATTTGACAGGGGCAGAGCCAAGAGAAGGATTAGGGCCAGCCACTCAGCTAAACTCTCCCAATATTCCTCTCCAAACAACTTTAAAGTAATGTCTCAAATCAAATTTTGGTGTGTCAAAGCTGATAAAAAGTAGGGATGGGAGATTTTTTCTGCAGAGGAGAACTTAAGAGGTCATCAGAAGTCTGTGGCACTTGTGTGGAGCTCTGTTTAAAAATCATAAATATAGCAACAGCAGCAGTTTCAGGGACTCTTAGCCCAAAGATGGTAAGAGGGTTGGAAAAATAATCAGAAAATTCTGGGGACTCTTTGCTGGTACTGGTTATAACTGGTGCTGACCGGAAGTTCTATTTCCTATATAGTCACAATTCCAAGGTAGAGAAAAGCACTAGCACCTGGTCACAAGGGAGTAGGGGTCCTGGTCACAATACCAAAGAGGAATTCTAGCACTTGAGACTGCAGAGAACCAAGGTTTCTTCCAGGGTAAAGACCATAGTGCAGATCAGGAGAGTTATGACCATAACTCTAGCAATATCACATCACCTTGGAAGCATCAAAAACTGGCAAACATTCAAAACTTAAATAGCCAGATAGAAAAGCCTGAAGCTTGGAATAGTTCCTCCCCACCGCTAGGGGAGCTAAACTCAACTTTAACATAAAGTTTAACAAAAAATAATGGGCTAGAAAAATGAATGAACACCAAGGACCAAGACAAATTCAGAAGACACAAATGTGAAAACCCCTATCAAAAAGCTTTTAAAAAATGCTATTTGGACCCAAACACAAAATAATTCCTTGAAGAATTAAGGAAAGAGATGAGTTGTGGAGGAATATTTGGAAAAAATAAATACAAGAAAATTATAAAAAGAGAATGAGCAGTTTGATAAAAAAAAAGGCAAAAAATGGAGAAAATCATGTCTTAAAAAGCAAAATTGGCCAAATAGAAAAAAGTTACAAAATTTCATTGAAGAAAATAATTCTTCAAAAATTAGCAGTTGGTATTGGAAACTAATGACTTCAATAAGAATTGAGAAATGATAAAACAAAGGTAAAAGAGTGAAAAATGGAAAAACATATTAAAACAACTGACCTGGAAAATAGATCAGGGACAGATATAATTCACCCTGGGGCAGATAGGTGGCTCAGGGGATAGAGTGACAGTCCTGGAGACTGACTTAAGGTCCTGGGATCAAATCTAACTTCAGTCACTTCCTAGTTGTGTGGCCTGGGCAAGTCACTTAACCCTATTTGCCTAGTGGCCTCGCCCATACCACTCTTCTACCTTAGAACCAAAACTCAGTATAGATTATAAGACAGAAGGCAAGGGTTTAAAAAATAAGTATTGGACTAGTTGAAAGCCCTGATAAAAGAAAGAGCCTAGATATCATATTTCAAGAAATTATTAAGCAAAACTGCCCTCTCTTATATCTAAAGGGTAAAATAGAAGTTGAAGGAAATCACTCCCTGAAAGAAATCTCAAAGTGAAAATTCCCAGAAATACTGTAGCCAAATTTCAGAGTTTCCAGGTCTAAAAGAAAATACTTCATGTAGCCAGAAAGAAACAATCAGATATCATGGAGCCACAGTCAGGGTCACATGAAATTTAGCAGTTTCCATGTTAGAGGAGTAAGGATCTTGGAGCATGATATTCTATGAGGCAAAGGAGCTAGGATTGCAACCAAGAATATCTTACTTAGCAAAACTGAATATAATCCTTCAGAGGAAATCCTTCAGGGGAATTCTTCATGAAAAGACCATAGCTGAATAAAAAATTTGGCATTCATTTGACAAGACTCAAGAAAAGCCCCCCCTCCCAAAAAAGATAAAATTTGAAAGAGAAATCATATAGGACTCCATAAAGTAGATTGTTTACATTCCTATATGAAAAGATAATGCATGTAACTCCTAAGCACTTTATCCTTATCAGGGCAGTTAAAAGAAATTCACAAAGACAGAGGGCATGGATGTGAACTGATTGTGTTGGGATGATTGCTAAAAAAATAAATGTATGATAAAGAGTGATGCATTAAGGGAAGGAGGAAGGGAGAGGTAAAATGTGAAACTTTTTCTCATATAAAAGAGGCCTTAAAAGACGATGTTTTACAATGGAGGAGAAAATGTCAGAGTGGGTTGGACAGGCAGTACTTGACCCTCACATCAGAATTGGTTCAAAGAAGTTAGAATGCATACAAAAAAATATACATGTATGCGTTTGTTTATATACATATATATGTTTGTGTGTATGTGTAATATGTATGTGTATATATGCATATACACATATTCAATTGCATATAGAAATGTAACTTACCCAATAGGGAAATAAATGGGAAAGGAGATGAAAGAAAGTACTATGTGCGTGATAAAACAAGTTCAAATTAAGGAAGGAGCTAAGCCAGGTTATAAGGATGTAAATATAATAATTAAAAGAATCAATAATCAATGGGATTTCTCTAAACACTTTGAAATATGTTTTCCCTACTTCTTTGGGCCTGGGGTATAAGGCTATGATACTTTCCTCTCTTCATCTATTATAAATTTCAGAGTGGCTTGATTATTTCTCCCAAAGCCCCCATCAATTCTTAGGAAGCTAGGTCTTTTGTTATAAGAAAAATGTTAAACTTGGCACTTATGTTTTGGCTCTTCCACCTTTTGAAGAATGAAATTATCATTAAGGTATGGCATAAAAGTATTTACTGGCTTGCTTTTTAGTAGACAGAGGGCTCCAGCATATGTTCAAATAAATGAATTCTTCCTTTATGACTATATCATGCCTCTATTCCTGAGTCATAATGTGTCCTGAACTTGCCATATTCTTTTTCTCTCTGCCCAAGTGTTCTGTATTATATTTTGATTAAAATGTCTTCATTCTGTCTTCGTTCAACTTCATCCAAATGTTCTCTACCATACTTCCTCATCTCAGTCCCAGATATCCTTGTGAGTGTATTTATTATACTATGCAAATCTTTTTTCACCCTCCTTTCCTATTTGATTTGAATGTGTGCATCTTCTTAGATTTATGATCCAGTAATGGATCCCATCATACAGAATTTCAGTAAAAACTCATGATATGAAATTTACCTCCTTGTATTATGTTTTCCATTTGACCTTATGTCTTATCTATACATTGTGCATTTGTGTACAGACATATGAGAGTATGCATTATATTTTTAGTTTCTTTCTTGAATTTTGTTTCCTATAACTTTTCTGGGCATATCTATTGCTATTCTTCTACTTACACTAGCTAATCTCAATGGAGTCTAGTTTAGTAAATATATTTCCACAATTGTCTCCTTTTCTTGTTATTTTAAGTTTAATATTCTTTTGATTATATTTCAAAAACTCCAGATAAATACCAGTCCATGTTAGGTATACTTAATATCTGTGTAAGAGCTTGTCAACCTAATAGCCCAGTCCATTTAACACTTTGGCTTCTATATCATGTCATGACCTTGCCAAAACACTTTAACTCTTTGAATTTTAGTTTCTCATCTATAAATTTGGGGTGTTGATATCCATTCTACTTACATTACAAAATTAGTGTATTAGTTGTAATGTGTTATTATTAAAATTTTCCTATAGTATAGTTATTATATATTTCATATCTCTTTTATCAAAACTAGACTATATACTTCTTGTGATCATAGGTTATTTTTATTTTACCTTCTCCCAAGGCCTACCACATTTCTTTTCATGCTGAATATATGAAAAATTTCATATTTTTGCAAATGTTTAGCTAAATACTTTATGCTATGAGATCATCATGGGCATTTAAATCTTTAGTTTGAATTATATGAGTTTTTTTTTTCCAATTCATCATTAAAAGTAAATTTTGGTTTCAGTTGTTTTTTTTTTTAAGTAATCACTTGCTTAGGTTGTATCTGTAGATGGGTCAGTGTTATCTGAGGAATGCCAATTTTCACAAACACATTTAATTGTGCTTATTTTTAATTATCTTTCATTCACTGGGTAACCAGAATATTCCAGTCGCCAAGTCCAAGTCAAACAGCTTTCCAATGACTGAGTTTGGCTGGGCAGGCGGGTTTTCAGGATGTAACTGAAATTGAAACCATTTTACAAAAGTCACTTTGTTCTGTTTGTGTTGGGTGATTCACTGAAGCATTTTCTCCCCTTGTATTCTGTATAGTTTCTCATTACTGCATTGCACATTGTTAGCAACACCCAATGACTTCCCATGTGGCAGAAAAAAAAATTGTGACAAAAGCAAATCATTTAATCTTGCTGAGCTTTATACTATATTTTGCCTGAATTTATGAAAAGCAAAACCAAGCTTAGAATAGCAATTCTTATTTTAATGACATCATCTGTTTCTCTAGGGACATTTTTCATTTTTTTTTTGCATGATCCTAGGACCAAAGATTTAAGGTGCTCTCACCTTAAATCTAATTTTCTAAATCACCCTCATTAGCTAAACCAGCCTTATAGCTTTATCATAAGAGGCAGTAGGGAAGACAATAGACTTTCATTTTACTTACACATACACACAAATATACACAAACCTTGTGTGAATTGGTATGCCTTAAAATGGTGCCTTGAGTCTACATAGTAATAGATCAATGAAAGAGCAGGTTGGTATTTCCACTGTAATTTATAGCCATAGAGACTTGCTTTGAGTGCTCACTGAGAGGTCTGGCTTCTTACCCAAAATCTCATAGTCAATAATTTTTAGAGGTAAGATTTGAAAATAGATCTTCTTGGCCCCCAGGAAATTCTCTATTTACTATTTCATTCTATTTCTCTTTTCACTAAGCAGCCAAATTCAAAGATATAAAATACAAGCTAAAATTATGCCTTTATGTAGAATGTACTAAATACTTCATTATCAAAAGTTTTCTTAGTTGCCACCTAGATCTCCTCTTCAGATTTTTCCTCATGGTACACAGGAGACTGGGTTCTCAAAGGCTGTTATCAGGGTGCAGATTATTGGAAAGACTTTAAATATCACCTGGGAGATTAATGGCCACTATTTGAGGGTCAGCCTCGCCAACTTTAGAGAATGTGATCATCAAATGTTTGGCTAAATGGTGATGATATTTTTAAGCATAGCAACTCATAAAGATCATCATTTTCCTCATCTGTAAAATGAGGGGGTTGAGCCAGATTACCTCTTAGGTGTCTTCCAGCTCTAGATGGATGATTCTGTGATCTGGGGAGGCATTCAAAAGTTGTGTCAGCTCTTTAGAGTACTCAAGCGTCTAGGCATAGGGCTAATTAAACCTCAAGAAGCCTTTGGGTACAGTGAAAAGAGTACTCAATGAGAAATGAGGAAATCTGAATTCTCATCCCAGTTCAATCACTAATTAGCTCTATGACCTTTTTTTCTTAGGACATCAGTTCTTTCTTCTCTCCAATGACAAATCAGATTATTTCAGAAACGCTTTCCCATATGATTGGTCTATGAGCCCAAGAATCCAACATTTTAGAAATTAAAATTACTATGTGGACCAAAGCCATTCAAATGCAAAAATACATGAGTTACATACAGAGGAAAGCAGAGATCAGAACCCTTAACTGAAGTTACTTTCGAAAGCAGAGCTAGTAGGGAAGACATTTCCTAGGATCATAGATTTAGAGTTGAAAGACACCTTAAAGGTCATCTAGGCCAACACTCACATTTTATAGATGAGGTAACTGAGGTCCTAGGAAGCAAAGTGTCTCACCTGCAGCTATATAGAAAATCCAGGATTTGAAACTATATGACATATTATTTTAAACCTAACCCTCTTCCATTATATATCACTGTGTTCCTAATATTTTTACATGAGGACAATTTTTAAAGGAATATTAAGAAATTCCCTAAACTTAGGACTCCTAAATTTTATAGTGTTCTTAATTTAATAGCCAAAACATTGAAGCATGATCAGAAGGTAATATTGGGTCCAATATTCCACAGGTTTAAGGAAACCAGGAATATCTAACTAAGCAAAATCAATTTGAGTAGTCTTACTTTAATTAGATTTTTTCTTGTTTCAGTCATGCCTGACTCTTTGTGACCCCATTTGGGTTTTTTTTTTTTTGGCTAAGAAACTGAAGTGGTTTGCCATTTTCTTTTCCAGCTCATTGTATAGATGAGAGAACTGAGGTAAATAGGGTTAAGTGACTTGCCCAGGGCACACAGTTAGTAAGTATCTAAGACCAGATTTGAACTCAGAAAGATTAATCTTCTTGACTTCAGACCCAGCACCTCTATCCACTATATCACCTAGCTGTACTTGCACAGGTTAGTCTCATCTTAATCAAAAAAGAAGATAGGAACTCTCCCCAGTTGCCCTCTACTTTGCAAACTAATTCGAAAATGTCATACAGATTTTTTAATATAGTAATTAACCATTTGATTTATAAGGTGGAAAAGGTTAAAAGACTTGGAAGAGGGGATGACTTGAATCAGAGGGCTGCTCTTCAAATCCAGACCCTAACTCTTATTACCTATGTGACCTAGAATAAAGCTTATTATATTATCATTCCCTTGGTCTCGGTTTCCTTATCTGTGAAATGAGGAGGTTAAACCAGACAGATTTTGAGGTTGCTTCCAGTTTTATATGCATGATACTCTAATGCTGGCTACCCTTAGAATATTTGACACACTCTTACTAGTACCCATCAGCTAGGGTATTTTATTTGCTCTCCCTTTTGATACATGTGAAATTTCCAGGATATGAGTAATTCAGGCTTCTTGGAAAGTTGTATGCTGCCCCTGATATACAGTGATCAAGTTCGAACCTCATCTGAGGTCAGAACTACATGATTCTAACAATCTCTTCTTTTTATGAGTTTCCTCCTATTTCCTGCTACTGTTCCCTGTCCTGATTATTTGTCCCCTGCCTTGTTAGGTACGCCCAGTCTTGGGGTCCTGGCTATCCCACCCATAAGAAAGCTTAAGTTACCATAGTTTTTCTTTCCAAATAATAGGGTGTAATCTCCAGGTCAGTGGGGATAATCCTTGTGAGTTATACAATGACCATTTAATTAACTATATTTTATTGTATTTTTATTTGTTTTGTTAAATATTTTTCAAGTACATTTTAATCTGGTTCAGACCATGCTCAGAAGTGTTGTAGACTGTATGAGGCTCATGGACCACATGTCTGACACTTCTGTTAAAGGATATAGTCAGCCTTCACATCATTCTCCATTGAGTCATATCTCTAAGTGATTATTTCGGGGCGTCCACAGATTCAGCAGTTCCCCCCAAAAGTGATGTGACCCTGGTTAAAATGGGTCTGACAATCTGAAGAGTGCCATTATCCATGGTGATTTTTTCCCATTGTGTTATCATTCATCCTTAATTTGGATCCATGAGGGCTTCCAGAGCACAGACATTGTTTCATGTAAATGGCATCTGTGATATGGTACTTTCCATCATAGGAACAAGTAGCTGCAGTCTGTTGCCAGTCCCGGATTTATTGGAATGAGGATTACACATTTTAAAGAGAGTCATCAGGATACAGAGGTTCAATCACCAACCCTCTTACAAGGCTAACATTATTAGGAAGCACACTTCATATATCTTCATGACAGAACCACTGAACTTTCCCACTCCACTGTCTAATGAATAGACAGTCACAATACTCTAACACTGGCATGCATCCCATTTTTTATTTCTATCTAAAAGCCAAACACCCAATGCTTATGAATTCCATGCCACAATGGCAGCTGACTGACTATAATGTTTCTTCAAGAGAAATTAACTGTCCTATGTTTGTCTCCCAGTAGACTTTTCTCTTCTTAGCTTGTGACTTTCTTTCTTCTCATCTCCCATTCTCTAGCAATATCTTCCCTTTTCCATTCCAATCACACCAGTCCCACATTTCATTTTATCTTAAATATATATAAATCATTATGAAGATTCTTCTAATTCACCCAATGTTTAATGAGGGGAAATGATAGGACAGTGGAGTAATTTCTGAAGTGATGAAAGACACATGTTCCCACAATATATCATTTTTGGCTAGGCCAGAAAACATTCCAGTATAAATAGTTTGGGAATTTTGTGAGGTCCTCTTTTGTGTGTGTATGTGTGTGAAAATGCAGCTGTAGCCAGTACCAGGCCCTATTCTCATCTAAAATTGGCAATCAGTCATGACAATAATGGCTAACATTTCCCTGAAGGTCAGTAGAGGTCAGGACAGCATGAAGAGCATCCAAGCTGATGGACATTAGTGAAGGGAGTATTTCAAATATCTTAATGGTTGCCAAAATCGTAGAATCAAAGATGTAGAACTGGCCATTGAGTTCAACTCTGCCATTTTGTGGGTAAAGAAGCAGAGGCCCAAAGAGTTAAATAAATTGCCTTAGGGCCCTTAAGTTGTGTTAGAGGAAGAATTAGAACCTGTGAATCTAAAATCCATGTTTTTGTATAGGGCCAAGCTACTCGATCAGTTCTACAAAGTATAGGGATAAAAGTGCCATCAGGAAGTATTCTTGAAGGCTTTATACTAGCAGTGTCAAAATTAAATATAAATGGGGCCCATGAAAATATGTAGTTACGTGAAAGCCTCATGTTGACTTAGTTTTAAAATGTAATATTTTCTATGTTTTATTATATTCTTATTTATTTTGTTAAATATTTCCCAATTATATTTTATTTACTTATTTATTTTAAAGCTTTTGTTTTCCATCTTCGATTTAATGCTGAGTATTGGTTCCAAGGCAGTAAAATGGTAACAGCTAGACAATGGGATTTGAGTGACTTGCCAAGAATAACACCTGAGGAAGTTTCTGAGGCCAAATTTGAAACCAGGACCCTCTATCTCTAGATCTGGCTCTCAATCCACTGAGCCACCTAGCTCCCCTTCCCAATTATGTTTTAATCTGGTTTGGGTCTTACTTGGTAGTTTGTGGACATCGTGTGGCCCATAGGCCACATATCTGATATCTCTTCTTTATGGCATGCAAAACATTTTCATATGTCATCCCATTTGATTACTTTAATAAGCCTTTGAAGTAAGTAGTTCAAATATGATTATTCCCAAGTTACATATGATAAAATTGGCACTTAATGCATCATTTTTCCTCCCTGGGAGAATAAAAAGAGTAATCAGAGAAAACTTCAAAGTTACTGACCTCTTTTAGGTTCTTTATTCAATATTCACTATTCACTTCTAGTTTTATGTTTTGCAGGAGATGGAGCGGGGTTTGGATATAACTGGATTAATAGACTTCTTGAGGAAACTAAAGCATAGGAAGACTAGAAAGGTGGAAAAGTGTCAGGTTATAAATAATGTTAAATGTCAAACATGGGACTTCTTATTTGATCCTAGAGGTAAGCAAGAGCCATTAGATTTTTTAGAGGAGGGGGATCACATAGTCAGATCTATGCCATAGGGAAAAAATTATAACTGGGTGGAAGATGAATTGGATTGGGAAAAAAATGGGGAAAAAAAATTAATTTAAAATATTTTAAAATAGCACAGGCTAGAGGTGATGAGATCATAAACTAGCATTGTAGTTTGTGAAAAACAAAAAAATGAGCTTATATATATTATATATGTGCATATATACAGTTCGTGTATGGATATGTACTATAAAAAATGTTGTGAAGGTAGAAATGACAAAATCAGGCAATATATTGAATATGTAGAGTGAATATAAGTTTGGAGTCAAGGTCCTAAACCTATACTGGGGTTAGTGTGGTACCCTTCATAGTAACGTGGAATTTTGGCAAAGATGAAGATTTGGGGAGAAAGATGAGTGCTCTTTTGGAAACGTTGAGTTTGGGATGTCCAGAAGACATGATGGTTAAAGTGTCAGAGAGGTGTTTTGAGACTGTTGTTCTGAAAAGGGACAATTCCTGAATAAATACATTTGGAAACCACCTGTATAAAGATGATAATTAAACCCATAGATGCTGATGAGATCATGAAGTGAGAATATAGAGAAAAAAGAGAAAAAATACCAGGTCAAATTTTTGATTGAGTGTAGGGGTTTGAGAATGATATGCACTCAAAGTTAATAGGTGAGGCATGGATAAAGAACTAGCAAAGGGCATTGAGGAATAGTTGGATAGAATGGAGGAGACCCAGGACAGAGAAAAGTGATAAAAACCTAGAGAATGTCAGACGGACGTGATTAAGTTAAGAAGGGCAAGGATTGAAAAATCATCATTACATTTAGTGTTTAAAGATCATTGTTGACTTTGGGGAGTTTGATTTCAGTTAAATGATAAAGTTAGAAGCCAATTATAGAGAGGTTAGGAGTGAGTGAGAGGAAAACAAGAGAAGGAAATGTGTTTAGATAAGTTTCTCCAAGTTTAGCTATGAACTATTAGATAAAGAACAATATCTACCTCTATATCTATCTATCGGGCATCAGTCTATCTATTTATCTGTCTCTTTATCCATCTATCTAGATACACACATATTTAAACAATATTCAGTTGGGATAGTAGAATCAAGTCAAGGTTTTTCGTGTCTAGGGAAGACATAAGTGTATTTGTAGATAACATAGAAAAAACCAGGAGTTATGTGTATATATATATATACACACACACACACACACACACACACACATATATATATATATATATATATATAGAGAGAGAGAGAGAGAGAGAGAGAGACAGAGAGAGAGAGAGAGAGAGAGAGAATAGAGGTTGACAGAGAAGTAGTACTGGAGAAGAAAGAAGAGAACAAAATCAATGATGCATGTAGTGTGAGGAAAGGGAATTTTGCAAGGATATACAATGGAATGTGGTAGAACAGAGAAGACAGGGCAAAAGGCATGTTTTCTCTGTTCCATCACATTCCATTGTATATCCTTGCAAAAATTCCCTTTCCTCAAGTGCAATTTGCTTTTTCCTGGAAAACGGCCACCTAGTCTTAGGAGACCCGAGTGAAGGAAGAGATGGGGGCTAAATATGTTTGAGTGGTATGAGATGAAGAGGAGAGGAGAAGAAAGGGAACACTCAGTGAATGGCCTTTTTTTTTGCCAGTGGGGAAGAATGAGGTGAGGTTAGCATCTGAAAGAGTGAGGTGCTACAGAAAATGAGAAACAAAAAAGTTTAAAATAGACACTCTTAGTAAGGTAGTCAATAAATTATGGAGGAATGATTGTCTTGATGAATTAGGAATCATTGATATTATAGGACATATATTTACAGTGGACAGTCAGCTCCATTTTTTATTTTCTCTAGCTCTGTTCAGTGCCAGAAATGCAAAGAAGAGAGGAGAGTCATGTCTAGAATAATCCAGTGTTGGAGTTTTGCAAGGTGAAATTGGTGGCAGGACATTTATAATACGTGCAGGTATACACACATAAATACATACATACAATTAATTTAAATCTAACTCCTCCACTTCAAAGTTCCCATTACTCTTCTCTGCTATAGTTCTTTCACTCTTTACATGGCTTCTATGTTACCCAATGACAACTAACATGCAAATATGTCTGTATACATACACACACATATTACCTTGATTTTCCACTGTACTTCCAAGCTCCTGTGGCTTTTCCTCTTATACATCTTTTTCAAGGAATATTTAATCATTTTTATCCCTTCAAAGAATCCTCTTCTGTATTTTGTTTGCCGTTTCCAATCATTTGGAATACGTGCAACAAAACCTCTTACAGTGGCAGGTTGGGGGACTAAATTTGCTCTCTCTGCAATATATCTAATTTTTACCTGCTTAGCAAGTGGGGACCCAAGTGTAATTCTGTCTCTAACATGGCAGGTGGCAGGCAGGGATGCATAAACTAATCATATGAGCTGCAGATTGCTCTGTTCCAAAGGGGAAACATAGGGCCTTGCATATCATAGGTGTTCAATAAATACTTGGTGAGTTCATGAGCAAATGAATAAATATGGCAGGAATGGGGCAAGTAAGAAGGGGGAAAAGAGAAAAAGAGAAGGAATTAAAAAATAGAAGACTTGGAAGGAGACATACAGTTTAAAAGTTGTTCTAAACTATATCTTGCTTTATCTAGTAGGCATATTCATAAAAAATTGTGGATAATATAATAAATAACAATGATATGTTAAATCCTATCATATTCATTGGATCTTGCCATTTAAAGAAAACTTATAACAAATGATGTAATTGTTAAAAGTTCAAAGTAAATAATAATATCTCCTTAATCATTTCCAAAAGGAACCATGTCCTATTGAGCACAATCTAATTTCTCAACTGACTTGTGTAAGCAATCAGCATAGAACAGAACAGCTTTATGTTCAGAAGTTTCTAAGTGCCAGAGCCCCCAGGACAGGTTGATTTTTCCATTTTATATCCTAGCTCTAAACTTCAGTGCCTTTAGCATATTTCTCCCCTCTTCCACTCTGACCCATTGGCTTGACTATTTTATACATCTTGTTCCCCACTTGAACCCCCCAAACAGCTTCTTTGGTACTTCTATAGCTTATCCTATAGCCAAGGATTTGCCTCAAAGTGGGAGACTTCCATATCACGTTTCTACTGAGATCAGCAGAGCAATTGATGTAGTCTCTCCATTCAAACAAAGTGTCCCTTTTCACACCAATGGTCAATCTTTTGGGACCTGGAGAACATCAAGGCTTATTTCTATAACCTGGGTGGGGGGAAATGTTATCCATTACAATTAAAATGTCAGCCTTTGGGGCAAGGCAAGGCCAAGAGCTGGCAAAAGAAAATGCTTTTCCGTGAACTCAGGCCTCCGTCTTCCCTGAAAATTAGCTCCTAGAGTGAAAGAAGGAGGAATTCAGCTCACTTAGGTATAGTTAGCTGCATCTTTATGGCACCTATGAGTTCCTCCATACTGATGTTCTATTGCATCCACTAGAACTGCAATCAATCTTGACTTCTCTCAAGTGTAACCCACTGAATTTGAGGCTGTGTCCTCACTTCACACCTGTGACCAGGAGAATTCCAATGAAACTGGATGGGTTTTATAACCGCTACCTACAAAACAAACCTGGTAAGGAGTTACATCTTTTTCTGTCATATAGACAAACTGGATGCCAAGCCAGTAATTGTTTCCATCAAGTGTATAGTTGATGTCAAGAGATAATGTAAGGTCCAGCAATGCAGGCACCAAAACTCCTTGGTCCCTAGCCCATATTACCCAACCTGAGCAGCTAGGTAGCACAGTCAACAGAGGCAAAAAGACTGAGTTCTAAACCCGACACAAATACAAGTTGCGTGACTTTGGGCAAAAAGCATAACTGTTCTGAATCTCAGTTCTTTCCTCTGAGCTCCAGATGAGCCTCAAAATAAAAGAAGGGATAAAATGAATGACTGCCAAACCTCTGTCCTGGTCTAAATCTTGAACTTATGAACTGGACCTTAAGTTGCAGCCATTTTTTACCATCTGATACTCAAGACTGATGATGCAGGGGTGGGAAGGATTATATTTATCAAGTCAGTGATAAAAAGATCTTTATTTAAACCAAAGATGTAGCAATTATGATATAAATAAATAATGGAGAACTCAGCTTTTGTCTCTACTTCCTTCTGGTGTGAGTCTGATTCACTTTGGAAAACCACCAGCTCTTTACTTCCTAACCAAAACATGAAGCACCCTTGAGCTAGACTTTCACTCCTAGAGATACCTCCATTACTTTCATTGACTCCCCCCCAAAATGGTTTGTTTCTATCAATTAAAGTAAAGTAACCCAGAGAACCATTGTTACTATCATAAATTCTGCTTTATTAAGCATAACAGAAGCTATGGCCCTACATCACAATTTCTCATATGGCTATGCCATTTCTAGTTCTAAGAACTTAAACTGAAAAGAATTTTCATACACAATTACAAAAAATAATTATAATCACAAAAATAATATTTATATGGAATTTATTACGTGATGGGCATTGTGCTAAGCATCAACAATTTTTTCCCTTGAGCCTCATAACAACTCTGTTGTTCCCATTTTACAGATGAGGAAACTGAAGCAAAAGTGACTTGCTTAGGATCATGCAGCCTATAAATGTTTGAAACCAGATTTAGACTCAGGTCTTCTGAACTCCAGGCTTCTCACTCTAATGGGCACCTATCTACCTCCAAAACTCCAAAAAACTTTAGAACATTTCCACAGTTTTAAAGCATATTAGAAACTTCTCTTATTGTTTCTAATGATGTTTCTTTAATTTATGTCAAAATCTGCCTCTGCATCTTTTCCCTATTTCTTTTGATCCTGTCCTCTATAGGCTTTAGAAACTTGGCAACTATCATGTCTAATCTAAGTCTTCCTTTCCCCAGGCTAAGCATTTTATGTTTCTTTAACTGAACCACATTTCATAGTTTTCAGTACTCTACCATTCTGGTTGCCATTGTGTGTATGTGCTTTGATTTGTTAACATCTTTCTTAAAACATAATGAGCAGAACTGGACACAATACATACTCAGGAAAAAACAACAACAAAAAAAAAAACCCTGGATTGGTTTGCCATTTCCTTCTCCATCTTATTCTACATATGAGGAAAGTGAGGCCAACAGGGTTAAGTGACTTTCCCATTGTCACACAGCTAGGAAGTGTCTGAAGTTAGATTTTAAATCAGGAAGAATGAGTATTCCTGACATCTGGCCCAACATTCTCTCCACAGTACTATGCAGCTGCTCTCCTTTTGTTGATATCTAGATCCAAAAAAGCCATTTTTTATGAAGTTTGGCAACTTTCTTTTTGGAGTAAATTTCCCTTCTTATTTGATTAAAATGAAGCTTTCTTTCTTCATCACTAACTAGATCTAAACAATTAGAAAAACATTAATTACTCTTGGGTAGGAGGAGCTAACATAATAAAAATGACCTTCTACCCAAATTAATTTACTTATTTAGAGCCATACCTATCAAACTACCAAGAAACATTTTTTTATTGAATTAGAAAAAAATTATAATAAAGTTCATTTGGAAGAACAAAAGATCAAGAATATCAAGAGAAATAATGGGAAAAAAAAGTGAAGGAAGGTGGCCTACCAATACCAGATCTTAAATTGCACTATAAAGCATTAGTCATCAAAAATATATAGTACTGCCTAAGAGACAGAAGGGAGGATCAGTGAAATAGACTTGGGGTAATTGACCTCATCAAGACAGTCTATGATAAACCCAAAGAGGGGGCAGCTGGGTAGCTCAGTGGATTGAGAGCCAGGCCTAAAGACGGGAGGTCCTAGGTTCAAATCTGGCCTCAGACACTTCTCAGCTGTGTGACCCTGGGCAAGTCACTTGACCCCCATTGCCCACCCTTACCACTCTTCCACCTAGGATCCTATAAACAGAAATTAAGGGTTTAAAAAAAAATTAAAAAAATAAATAGAAAGAGCCCAACTTTTGGGACAAAAAACCAAGTATTTGACAAAAACTGCTGGGAAAATTGGAAAACAGTATGGGAGAGATTAGGTTTAGATCAACATCTCACACCCTACACCAAGATAATTTCAGAATGGGTGAATGACATCAATATACAGAAGAAAACAATAAGTAAATTAGGTGAGCATAGAATAGTATATTTGTCATATCTCTGGAAAAGGAAAAATTTTAAAACCAAGCAAGAATTAGAAAAAATTACAAAATATAAAATAAATAATTTTTATTACATTAAACTAAAAAGGTTTTGTACAAACAAATCCAAAGCAACCAAAATTAGAAAGGAAGCAACAAATTGGGGAAAATCTTTATAACAAAAAATTCAGACAAAGGTCTAATTACTCAAATATATAAGGAGCTAAATCAATTGTACAAAAAATCAAGCCATTCTCCAATTGATAAATAGGCAAGGGATGTGAATAGATAATTTTCAGATAAAGAAATCAAAACTATCAATAAGCACATTAGTACACACTAGTGTACTAAATCTTTTATAATTAGAGAAATGCAAATCAAAACAACTCTGAGGTACCACCTCAAACCTAGCAGATTTGCTAAAATGACAGCAAAGGAAAGTAATAAATGTTGGAGGGGATGTGGCAAAATTGGGACATTAATGCATTGCTGGTGGAGTTGCGAACTGATGCAACCAATCTGGATGGCAATCTGGAACTATGCCCAAAGAGCACTAAAAGATTGCCTGCTCTTTGATCCAGCCATATCACTACTGGGTTTATGCCCCAAAGAGATCATATGGAAAAAGACGTGTACAAAAATATTTATAGCCACGCTCTTTGTGGTGGTGAAAAAACTGGAAAATGAGGATATGCCCTTCAAATGGGGAATGTCTGAACAAATTGTGGTATCTGCTGGTGATGGAATACTGTTGTATTCAAAGGAATAATGAACTGGAGGAATTCCATGTGAACTGGAATGACTTCCAGGAATTGATGCAGAGAGAAAGGAGCAGAGCCTGAAGAACATTGTACACAGAGACTGATACACTGTGGTACAATTGAATGTAATGGACTGCTATACTAGCAGCAATGCAGTGATCCAGGACAATTCTGAGGGACTTATGAGAAAGAATGCTATGCATATTCAGAGAAAGAACTGTGGGAGTAGAAACACAGAAAAAAAAATTGCTTGAACACATGGGTTTATGCGGATATAATTTGGGATGTACACTCTAAATGACCGCAGTACTGCAACTATCAATAATATGGAAATAAGTCTTGATCAATGACATATATAAAACCCAGTGGAAATTCATGTCAGCTATAAGGGTGTGTGTGGTGGTTTGGGGCGGGGGAGAGGAAAGAACATGAATCGTATAACCATGGAAAAATTTTCTAAAAAATAAAAAAATCAAAGGAAAAAAAGTCAACTTGAAAAGTACACTATGGGGGAAGAATAGTGAAATAGTTGTAAAAGATGAGGCTATTATACTTCAAAATATATTTACATGTGACCTAAATTAGCATATAGAATGGTGTAAGACATTTTAAAAGTACATACTATATGCCAAGAACTGTGCTGAGTTTTAGGGACACAAATAAAAGCAAAAAAAAAGACAGTCTCTCCCCTCAATGATCTTACGTTCTAATGGTGAAAGATAATATATAAAAGGAATGTGAAAAATCTTGAGTGGAGAGAGAAAAAGTCCCCATGTTGGGGAACGGTTAGGTATGGGAGAGTTAGAAGCGCAGGCAAGAGAAGAACATAGCCTGTTTGGCTTTGGTTCATTTACCACAAGGAACTCACCAATTAGTGAAAAGAGTTGTCAGGATGGAGGGATGGTCCAGCACAAGAAAGTAGCTGAGTTATGGCAGCAAAGATCATAGAAGCCAAGAAGGTAGTAGTGATTGGACTCTGAAACTTCAAAACCCATTAAATGGGACAAATTTAATCCCTCTCCATATATTCTTCGTTTAAGTATTAAAAGATACTTCTAAAAGAAAAGGGTGCAGATTTAATCCCCCTCTATATACTTTCTCCCTTTATGTATTGAAAGATAGCTATCAAGTTCTTCTGTTGTTTTTTTTTTAATCAATACTCAGATAAAATAAACTCAAGGCCTTTGTGTACTGGCTGATGGAACTGAAACCTAGGTCTTAGTGGCAGAGCTGAGACTAGAACTCAGCTCTTAAAAATGATTGCCCTGTATTCTTTCCTCTAGACTGCAGGGAATAGGAAGAACTAATTGTTCAAGTCTGAGATATAATTGTGTACCATTTCAGCTTACTAAGTAAAAAGGGCAGGAGGCCCACTGCCATCACAGAAAACAGAAAGTTCAGCTCTTTGTGTTTCTGCATGTTCTTTATTCTATTTTTAGAATGGGCTCCTGTTTCTGATTTGACAAGCCATCTGCCTTGTTAGCTTTACTTCCTTTCTCTAAATTATTTTTTTCTTTGAAAATAAACTCAAATGAGGCAGCCAAAGTTGGGGCCAAAGGAAAAAAAATGAAGAAAAACCACAAACAAATGCCTTGTAAGCTGTAACATCCATCTCTGGTGTTTTTAATTTGTCAATTTATTTTGCTTATTTGAAAGCCAGATGAGCACAGATGAATGGGGGATTCTATACTACATTTTACATTTGAATATGGTGATTATCAATTATTTTTCAAAAAATTCTAATTATAGGATGGGATGACATACTTGAAAAGCCTGAGGGAAATATCCCTTAAGTATGAAAAACAAAGTTCTTTCTGATTTAACTAAACAAGAATATGTCACAAGCCCTACTTAAACAATAAAAGGTTTTGAAACAAAATTATTAAACAGTAGAGATAGTTTCCAAAAAATGAAGATGTTGAGTAGGAGAATATGTCTACTTCAAACTCACTAATGATTGAAATCAGTTTAAAAAAGGACATAAAATTTTGTGTATGGATCTGCAATGCACATAGTAAATGTCCCAGGTTAGTTGCTGAGTGAAAATAGAGGCAAAGGTGCTATTATTAATAATTTCATGTCAGTGTAATTGTTCTCTAAAGCAAAATCTGAGGACGAACATCCTTAATGACACTCTTGTTTTGCTTTTAATAATCTTAAATAGACCTAAACTGCTAAGTCAAGCACAAGGAAAATCCTTAGCTTGGTTTCCAAGTGGGTTTTCTGACTTCTTCTTTTCCCAAGCCAAGGGACTGGGAACACAAGAGTCATGACCTTCTACTGTTAATTAGGACTGTTATTCAACATTAATGCTTCAGAGCTTTGGCCTCTATTGTGGTCATCGCTGGCTATTTCTTTCTGTATATGATAGCTATGGGGTTTTCTTTCTGGCTACTAAGCTAAAATGGAACATGCTACTGTTGTAGCCTGCCACAACATGCTGCCCTATAAATCTGTCACAAGAGATGCAATTAAAAAAAAACAAGAAAAAAAAAACCAAAATAATAAAAAATGGCTTAGGCAGGAGGGAGCAAGGACTTCTGTAGCTGCTGGATTTTAATCAGCATGTCCTAATGTGGAATAAGCATAGTGTGAGGTAAGAATGCAAACAATCCCTTTTAATTGTACTAAATGACATCTTAAGAACCTGCTTTGCCACACTCTTAAAGGCCAGGAGCCCCTTTTTAACAATTAACAGAAACCTAGTGGGGCATGGAATCACCATTTAGTTCAGTAAATGCAGCCCCCCTTGGTTGTGTAGGTGTAATTAGATCCTGAAAAATAATTACTTGTCCTCAGCAGTAGCAGTTTTTTGCTTGCATCCTCTTGTGATCTATGAACAAATTACTTTATTAGGAAATCATTAGAGCATAATTTGTTTCTGTATGCTGCAGACATCAATATTCCTTTCTCATAATGAAACTACACCTTTGGATAATGTATTATTATTGAAAATAATATACCCCCACGTATTGATTTGAAAGTGCCATTAACCTTAACCTCTCTGCCATTCTTGATGATTGGGAGGTCAAGTGGGGCTTTTGGCATCTTCTAACACTCTATTTATACAATAATAACTTTTTCAAGCCCACAGAGGTTGAATCACTTGTCCAAGGTCACATAGCTAGTCCTGACTCTGAATCCAGGAAACTTTCTCCTGCATCATGTTTGTACCATGAACAGGGTCTCATGTCCAGATGATATGAAACAAAAGTAGACAAACTTGGACCACAAGAGAAAAGTAACCACTTGACTATTTGCTATTTTACTGTTTTCTTATTACAAAGCTCTGTCCTTATAACAACCTTGAGATGGAAGTACTGCAAGTGTTACTATTCCCACTTTATAGATCAGGAAGTCAAGATCTAGAGAGATAAAGTCCAGGGCCACCCCCCCAAAAAATAGAGCCCATATTTGAACATAGATCTTTCATGAATCCAAGCCTAAGAGATTATATAATATTCCATGCTGTATCATCACACCACACATGTGAATATGCCTTCTTCTTTTATTTTTTTGGGAGTTCACGAAGTACTTTTTAAATTTGAAAAATAATTTAATAAGCCATTATTATAATTAATAATTATATAATGATAATTATTATAAATAACAATAAAATAAAAAATAAAAAATAATTAATTAATTTAGAATTTTTTTCCATGGTTACATGAATCATGTTCTTTCCCTCTGCTCCTCCCACCCCAGTCCCATAGCCAACAAGCAATTCCACTGGGTTTTACATATGTCATTGATAAAGGCTTATTTCCATATTATTAATATTTGCATTAGGGTGATTGCTTAAAGTCTACATCCCCATAATATCCCCATAGACCCATGTAACCAAGCAATTGTTTTTCTTCTGTGTTTTTACTCCCACAGTTCTTTCTCTGGATGTGGATAGCGTTCTTTCTCATAAGTCCCTCAGAACTGTCCTGGGACATTGCATTGCTGCTAGTACAGAAGTCCATTACATTCAATTGTACCACAGTGTATTAGTCTCTGTATATAATGTTCTGGCTCTGCTCCTTTCACTCTGCATCATTTCCTGGAGGTCTTTCCAGTTCACATGGAATTCCTCCAGTTCATTATTCCTTTGAGCACAATTGTATTCCATCACCAACAGATACCACGATTTGTTCAGCCATTCCCCAATTGAAGGGCATTCACTCATTTCCCAATTTTTTTGCCAATACAAAGAGCACAGCTATAAATATTTTTGTACATATCTTTTTCCTTATTATCTCTTTGGGGTACAAACCCAGCAGTGGTATGGCTGAATGTGCCTTCTAAATAAAGTGACTTGAGATTAGCTTTGAGATGTGGTTTTTTTTTCATCTAAATTCTTAAGGAGAACATGGACCTCATAGAATTTTCTTGATTTGGGACTTTGTGTCCCGATGAATATGAAGAAGGAGATATAAAATACTTTTTTTCAGAAAATGAATGAAACTACAAACAGAATATTTAGAAGGGGTGGGGTGGGATGAGAATCAAGACTGGCCCAGAGCAGGATGTTTTTGGAGCACTTGAAGAATATGTTGGTATTGGTGGTGGTGCTGGTTATTGTTGTTCAGTTGTTTCATTAGCAAGCAACATTCATGACAACTTTGGGGATTTTCTTGTCAAAGATACTGTAAAGGTTTGTCATTTCTTTCTCCAGCTCATTTTACAGATGAGGAAACTGAAGTTAATTGGGTTAAATTATTTTCCTAGGGTTTCTCAGCTAGTAAATGTCTAAGGCTAGCTTTGATCTTGGGTCTCCCTGACTAAACCCAGCACTCGACCTACTGAGCCATCTAGCTGCCCTATAATATAATAGTGAAAATGCTGCACTTAGCAACAGAGAACAGAATTAGGATCCCTACTATTCAGCTGGCTAAACTGTGTGACCTTGGGGAAGGTCACTTAACCTCTCTCCTCCTCAGTTAACTCATCTGTAAAATGAGGGGGTTGGACTTGGTGACCTCTAAGGTTCCTTCCAGCTCCAGATCTATAATCCATTAGCTAAACTTTCATTTCAAATCCTAGACATGTTACCAAAGGACACTGACATCAAGGTACCTTAACTTTGCCTTCCTGGATCAAAAACTACTTTATTCATGTGCTGTTTTCTAGGTAATTTGTTTTATTTATCATGTGGGGAAAGCTCAAAATTCAGAAACATCAGTATAAGTGCTCAGTGTGTGCCTTATTCAAGGGATTCTATTACTGCTCTTCATCTCACTTCAGAAATCTTCAAGAATATGAAGAAAAAGATAGTCACAATTCGTGTTTGGAAGAAGTAAAAAACGGATGCTATGAAGTTAAGTTGAAGTGTGTTTTTTTTTTCCTTTTTACTGCTCTTTTTTGAAGGCATTGATTTGCTTAAAGCTTTAAAAAATTCTGCCCACAAATGTTTCTTTATAGGCCAAGATCAATCATTACAGTATAAGGTACTGTATCTGTTTTTTTTAAAAGTGACTAACATGTACTATTTCCAAGAGGGCATGAAACTTGAGATTATATAAAAGGCCATTAAAATATCTAATCAATACCTGGTAGGGAGCATTTGGGTGAGAATGAAAAGAGAAAGAAAGCGATATGATATCACATTGAGAGTATACCACAAGCTGCTAAACTGTCTAGATATATTGAATAGCAAATTTCTGATGCAGATCTCAAAGACCTCACAAAATTGGGGAAAGTAGTTGTGATAGGGGGGACTATATGAAATCTCTCTGCTAAAATTAGATACCTACTAAATATTAACTTGCTTCCCAGGCTTCTTTTAGTCCCCACCAAAAATATCCTTTTCCAAACCCTCTTAATTCTAGTGCTTTCCCACTGTTAATTATTTCCCATTTATATAATTTGCTTTCTATATATTTATTTGGATATTCTTTCCCCTGTTAGATTGTAAACTTTTTGAGGGGCGGTACTATCTTTTGCTTTTGCTTATTTAACTGTAGCACCTAGAATTGTGCCTGACATAGATTAGGCTCTTAATAAAATTTTATTGATTGGTTAATTGACTTCATCAATCAAAAAATGGAAGAATTGCTCATAGGGACAATGAGTTTGAGCAGTTAAGAGGAACTGGTTGGTTAAGTGAAGATGATGGGAACACTGGGAGTCAGGGACCATTTTATAGTTTGTGATAGATTAAGACAGATACACAAGATACCGCACATGACAAAAAATGCATTAGTGTTCAGAGAGAAACTGGGATTGTTATAGATTTAGAGCTAGCAAGGAACTCAAAAGGTCATATAATTCAACCTCTTCATTTTATAAGATGAAGAAAATAGGCCTAGAAATGTTCAATGACCAACCCCAAATCACAAGGCTAGTAAATGTCAGAGCCAAGATTTGAGTCAAGGTCTCCTGACTCTTATTCCAGCAAATTTCCACTGTACCCTTTCTGCCATAAGTAGAATCTCATGACCTGCCACTATAAAAAATAGAGAGAGGATTGGTGGATCATAGGAAAAGATTCTGATAACACAATTGAAAATTGCTATGATGAGGGGGGCAAAGGGAGCAGTATTTTTATAAATCAATCAGCTCCTTTGTGAATTTACCAATAAATTCAGTTTTCAGAGGAAAATGGAAGTGAGGATAAGTTATTGGGAATGAAGACAACATAGTGGCATAGTTCCTTAAGAATTATGTCATAAAAGCTAAAGCCCAGAGCAAGGCCAGGGATCTCCCAACCATCAATAAGACTTCTATAAGTACTCTCATCCCCTTCAGCCCAGGCTCCCTTCTGCTGAGCCCAAGACCCCTTTAAGGAGTCAGCAACTGCTAAGTACTCAGACACACAAACTACAAGTCATCAAAGAATCTGGTACCAAGCGAGAGCTAGAGGATGGTCCTTACAGAGATTTAAAACAGGAGTTCCAGCCCCTGGACTGGCTGGAGTTGGCTGGAGATCTAAGGAGCTGCTGGACCGGGCAGTGAGTAAGATTCACTCCATCTCTCACTCTGGTGGAAGACATGAATAGATGAAGAGAAAGGTAGACTTTACCAAACTAGTTCTCCACTTAGCCTACCTGTTGACAGATATCTCAGGCAACATATAATAACCCCCATTCCCATTTCTGATTACTTGGAGCTACTCCAGTCCACAATTTATATTGTCTCCAAAAATAGTCCCCCAGAGAGTTATAGAATGTGGAAGATGACCATGGAGTTCCTATACTCTTATCCTGCCAAAGTTTATTCCATTGCTATACACACACACACACACACACACACACACACACACACACACACACACATTCCTGGACTAATAAAATCTCTGGCTCCTTCAGAAAAATCCAAACAAGTTTAAGGCTCCAGTGTACTGCATCCCCTAAAATACTGGACATATAGGAGAATACATTCTGGAGTCACATCTCTAGCTTCATCTCTTTCACCCCATCCTCAAATGCATAAACAAATATACTTTTGTTTCCCATTTGACATATACATTTGTTCCCTGAAATGAGACATTTTATAAATGCCAAAGTTCACAAAAGAATCTTTCTCCTCCTTTCCTTCCTCCCACTCCCAGGCTATGGTGGGAACAAATAAAAGATGGATGAATAGGTAGTATTAAAATTTGGTGAGTACAAGAAGATGAGAACAAATAATGGAGAGAAGACAAAACCTCACCAAAGTTCATATGAAAATGACCTGCAAGTTCTATATAAGCCAACAACATGCTAAGGCAGTAGGGGAAAAGGCACTGTTTTCTTCTGTGTTTATAGAAATACAATGTTCCAAATGAGAGAAGTTATGTTCCTGCTTGCCTCTGCCTCAATCAGGCCATATCTAGAATCTTGTGATCATTTCTAGACACTACCGTTGAGAAAAGACATTAATGCAGTGGAGGTCATTCCTGAGGAGGATGAGAGAGTTATCCTCAAATATTTGAAGGGTTGCCATAGAAAAAAATAGGACTTATTTTTCTTTGTCACAAAGATCAAAACAAGGAACATGGACAAAGGTAATAAAGAGGCAGATTTAGGCTCGCGATTAACACAAAATTCCTGAACAATTAGGGCTGACCTAACAATTGGAGGAAATAGAACTGCCTTAGAAGGTGGTGAGTTTCTTGTCTCTAGAAGTTTTAAGATGAGACTACTGGTGAATGTGTTGTTGAAGAATTTCTTGATTTATGACAATAGGTAGGAGCCCCTAGTAAAAATCTGAAGCCTTGTGCCAAAAGATATCAATCTAGTAAAGTGTGGGAGGAACTTGGATTTTGAGATTACCAGAAAAGCAAAATAAGCAAGACATATTTCTGAAAACATGAGGGCATCAAGTCTGGGTGGGAATCTGGGTGGCAACCTCAGGAGAAATTCCAAAAATCTTTCTATGGCTTGCTCTCTGAATATCTTGCCAAGTGGAGTCTACTTTTAACTATGTCTTACCTATGCAGGGTCATACTCCTTAATATGCCCTGAAACAATTCAATTCAACAATTCAATTAAGCACTGACATTATGCAAGACCCTAGGCTAGGAAGTATAGATACAAAGATGAAAAACATAATTCTCTTCCCTCAAGAAAATGGCTGAATAAAGGCTCTTAGGGGTGGGAAGGCACCTCATAGGTCATATAAGTCTATTCCCAGAAATGAAAAATTATCCCTGTGTAATATGTCTGACAAGAAGCCAGGCTTTGCTAAAAGATTTAAAGTCTTTCCACAGTCTACTGATTTGGCTGTTATACATTTGCATAGGTCTAATAGCAAAAGAGTGCTTTATTTTCTTATACAGTTTTAGATTAGCTTCCATGTTAGTTTAGGACTAGCATTCAAATAAACAAAAGTACCTGGCCAAAGGAGAAATCACCTGATATCTTATAGGGCTTTCTACAAACTTGGAAAGAGTCACATAACTGAGAATCAGCATTAAAGTCTGTGGCATGAACTATAATGACCAACATGGCTATCTGCCCTCATGTCCATCTATTTTTTCAGTTTAGAATATTTTCCCATGATTTCCCCTTCCCTCTTCCTTCCCCCTCCAGAGCCAAAAAGCAATTCTACTGGATTATACATGTATCTTTGTTCAAAACCTATTTCCATGTTATTCATGTTTGCAGTAGAGTGATCTTTTAACATGAAAACCCTAATCTTATCTCTATTGAACCACATGATTGATCATATGTTTTTCTTCCGCATTTCTGCTCCCACAGTTCTGTCTCTGGATGTGGATAGCATTATTTCCTATAAATTCCTCTGGATTGTTCTGGGTCATTGCATTGCTGCTAGTAGAAAAGTCTATTTATTACATTCGGTTGTGCCATAATATACCAGTCTCTGTGTATAATATTCTCCTGGTTCTGCTCCTTTTCCTCTGCATCAATTTCTGGAAGTCTTTCCAGTTCACATGGAATTCCTCCAGTTCATTATTCCTTTGAGCACAATAGTATTCCATCACCATCAGATACCACAATTTGTTCAGCAATCTCCCAATCAATGAACACTCCATCATTTTCCAATTTTTTGCCACCACAAAGAGTGTAGCTATAAACATTTTTTTACAAGTCTTTTTTCTTATCTCTTTGGGGTATAAACTAGCAGTGGTATGACTGGGTCAAAGGGTAGGCATTCATTTAATGCCCTTTATGTACCAATGCACAACTCTACCAGCAGTGCATTAGTGTTTTAATTTTGCCCCATCACTTCCAACATTTTCTCATGTCCATCTTATTAATTCAAAAGTCTGGGTCATAAAACCCTCATCCAGAGTTTGATTTCATTTCCTTATGCGATTAGGTTCCCAGACAAGTAAAACAGGACAAATGCCTAGAAATGCTATATTTTTATTTTAGTAAGACATTTGAAAAGTTTTCCCATAATAATAAAATGGAGAAACGTGGACCAGATAGTATTATGAGACAAGGATATATTGCTAGCTAGTTAAACAATGTTTCTCAGACAGTGGTGTCCAAGTTCGTTGCATAACATACCAAAAGGCTATGCCTTTCCTCTTATGCTAATTAGCATTTTTTTATATATTTTAAACCCTTACCTTCTGTTTAGGAGTCAATACTATGTATTGGTTCCAAGGCAAAAGAGTGGTAAGGGCTAAGCAATAGGGGGTCAAGTGACTTGCCCAGGGTCACACAGCTAGGAAGTGTCTGAGGCCAGATTTGAGCCTAGGATAGGACCTCCTGTCTCTAGGCCTGGTTCTCAATCCACTGAGCTACCCAGCTTCCCCCAAATAAGCATTTTATTAATAACTAATACTAAGATCTACCTAAACCTCATCAAATTTGCAAATAATATCAAGCTATTGATATATACCTATCTCTACCTATCTTTTGAAGCCTAATATAAATGGCACCTCTTTTTTCCCTTTTGATGATGATGATTTTCCCCTCAGATGTCAAAGTGTGAAGTAGGAGAAAAAATGATGAACTTGAGAGTAGAGACTTAGATTTGAATCTTACACTTAATATGTACTACCTGTGCGACTGTGATCAAGTTACCTAGTCTCTCTAAGCCTCTGTTTTCTCATCTGCAAAATGAGTATTAACAATACTTTCTACATCTAACTCACAGGACTGTTATGAAGATTAAGTTATAGGATATGTGCTTTTCAACTACTATCCCTGTGCATTAGAGTTATCTATTTGTTTCTTTTCTCCTAGGCATAAACTCTATGAGTATGAATGAACAATTAAGTAAGTCTTGTATTTTCTTCAGGGTCTATCACAATTCTTGGCAAAATAGTAGTTACTAATGCTTGTAATATAAATGGATGGATACCTGAATGGATGGCTAATATATAACATAATTGAGATATAGAAAGAGCTAGAATGCTGGACCAAAACCTTTAAGGGTATTAAAATATTACAGTTGTATTTAAAATAAAATCAATGGCACAGATTTAAGATAAAGGAAGATAGTTAAATATAGTTTGATTCCAAATAATGAATAAATAATAAAAAATAGCTAGGGGATTTTACTTTTTGTTTCTTGCAAATTAAGTATGAACCAGTATGAATCTGTTTGGCAAAAATAAAAATTATATGTTTTTTTAGTGATGAAAGGAATATTTCATCCTGTGATTTTTTTTGGGGGGGTGAGGAATACTAGGCAACTCCTTTATAGCTTAGAGTTTTATAGAGTTGGTGAATTCAGAAGTTGAGAATATTGATAGATTTGTAATGTGTCCAAAGGAGGTTAACCCAGATGATGAAGATTCTCGAAATTATATCAGATGAGAAATAATAGGAGAACTAGAAATATTTACAATGAAGATAAGATTTAGGGTAGACATGATAGCTATCTTTGAATATCCAAAAATCTGTCATGTGGAAGAAAGATTAGATTTATGATCTCTAGTTCCAGAAAGCAAAATTAAGTTGTAAGTCACAAGGAGGTAGATTTCAACTCAATATAACAATGAATATTAGAAACCATTAAAAATAGAATATACCTTTTTGTGACCTAATGAAACTTGAGTCACTAAATGTATTAAGAAAGATGGGTAGTCAGCTTCATTGTTTATTCTGGAGCCTATGATGTGATCAGTGGGTATTAATTCAGAGAAGAGAACAAAGTGTCTGATTTGCAGGGCAAAAATGTTAATGCAGTTGCTGAGTCCAGTAACCATTGTACTTTTGTTCCTATTGGGAACAGAAGTAGAACAGGCTATCTCAAGCTCAAGAACAAAGAAAGTGGACAAGATAATCAGTGAGTTATGAAAGAAGGAATGATCATAGAATCAAGACTGGAAGAGACTTCAGTGGTCAGCTGATCCAATCCATACAGAAGTAGTATCTTCATGTATAACTTGAAAGTGGTTATGTAGCCTATACCTGAGTACTTATGTGGAGGGAAAACCCCAGCTCTCTAGAAAACTCATTCTGCTTTAGGACAAATCTAATTGTTCGGGAATTTTGAGCTGAAATCAAGCATAATTTGGTTTCAATTTAACATCCATCCTTTTTTCTTGGGTTTAACCTTTGCACCTAACAGAGAACAAATTTGATCCCTAATCATTCTTCTACAGAAAAATCCTTCAAATAATTTGTGAAAGTGGGCAAGGTTTTATTTTTCCTCTTAGTTTCTTCATCTATAAAATGGGAGTAATAAAAATATCTATCTTACCTTTCTCATGTAATTGTTATGTATTTCCAGCAAGATAGTGGAAACAACATGATACAGTAGGAAAGAATTTTGAATCTGAGGATTTTAGTTCAAATTCTACCTGTGATATTTTCTTCTTTGATTTGGGCTAGAACACAAAAGAAATATAAAAGAATATAGAAGGAGAACACTCAATTTCAGAGGCATTTTAGACAGAAACTGAGGCCTTTGGGCCTCAAGTTCCATCAACTGAAACTATTTTTTTACGTGACCTGCTTCATTGACTTAGGGAACTATCAGCAAACAGATTTTTTTTACTGATACAGAGGACTACTCGTTCTGCACATCTTAGAGAATTTACTGGGTACACTGAGAGGGCAAGTAGCTTACCCAGAATTAAACATTCAGAATTTGTCATACTCCAATGTCAGTTCTTTATCCACCATGCCAAAAGATGCCTTTGACTCATAATTCAAAATATCATCTATCCTTTTTTTAAATGTGATGCTTTTAATTTTTAAATGGACTTCTCTCTGGAGTGATAAATTAGGAGTTACTCTTGGTTAAGAAGAGAAAATTGAATTGAGTTGTTTCAAAATAAATAGGATAAAATGAAGACCACAGAGGTGTTTTTAGTTTTAGTTGTTCTGAATCAGCAGCATTGATGGGAATGAGAGAAACTTGGATGGATAAACAGAGCTAAGAGAGGGAGGGGAGTCATATGAGAAGAGCAGTGAGAAGGAAACAAGAAGAAAATTAACTCCGATAAAAATGCAATAAACAAGACCCAAAAAATAACAACAGGGAACCAGAGGAGAGCTTATGCCTGTTTTATGCATTTCAGATGGCTAATTTTCTGTAAAAGTCCTAACAAATGGAAACCAAAATACCTCCTCAAATGTATCAAACCCCCTAAAGAAAGACTAAGTCAAAGCAGAAAACTATAATGCCCTCTCACCCTTGGCAGGGTTTTGGTGAGCCTTTTAACATGAGCTTAAATCCCATTGACACTAATGGGAGTTGTATGTGCCTTTGGAGAGGGAAATAACCTAATTATGAGAACTGAATAACTAAATTCTCATGAATCATATTGGAAATGGTTCCCTAAGAGTCACATCCATGGCTAAACTCCATGAAACCACCCAAAGAGTCAGTGTATACTGACTTTGGATTGGGCTGGCAGTCGGAAAAATGAGCAGCCTCTTTAAAAAGGGGCTAAATGAGTCCTGGGAGCTATCCAAGGAGGAGATGGGCATCAGAGGATCCTGTGGCTGACTGCTTCACTTTGTAAACTTCTGACAATAAGGGAGACACTTCTATATTACTAACATCCTTCATTGGATGCTTAAGTAAGCAATTATTTCTTTTTTCATCTGAAATGCAAAAGGGAGAAATCATACCAATCATAGGTTCAGCATGGTACTTCTATGTTGATAGAGAAATGAATGAATGAATGAAAAACACTTTGACAAAATTTTTACTATATGCAAATCAATGTGCTAAGCCTTGGACACATTTGTAGGGAAGAAAAAAAGACAGCTCCTGCTCTCAAGGAGCTCACATTCTAAAATGGGAAGACATATTTTGGAGAGTTCAGCTGCAAGAGAAATGGAAGGAAAGCCCAGTGATCCTAAGAGTACAATACAGATTGTAATGTCTCTCCATTAGTATAATTTTCATTGATAAAACCACATACATTGAATTATTTCATGTGCGTTTCAAGGAATTTGGGAGTGAATACTTGGTTTTGGAAAGGTTGTTTCTTCTTGTGGATTGAGATTTTTTGGACACTGGATGCAGAAACTGATACTGAATACAATGGTGGATGGTTGCTGCTATTGTTGCTGAATCTTGCCTAGGTCAATGATAGTGGTAGCTGAGAGGGCAAGCTCTTCCTTCTCATTATGACATAAGTCCTGAGATAAGTCTTAAAAAATGCTAAATATTCCACTCTGATCAACACAATGATCAATGAACATTCCTGAAGACTCATGATAATAAAATGCTATCTCAAGAAAGAAAACTGATGAACTCTCAGTGCTAATGAAAGTATACTTTTCACTTTATTTTTCTTGCTTTTTTTGCAACATGTCTAATAAGGAAAGATATTTGTATGATTTCACCTGTATAACTGATATATTACTTTCTTTCTCAATGTTTTGTGGAGGGGAAGATGGGAGGGAAAGTATTTGGAACTCAGTTTTTTTTTAAAAAAATGATGTTAAAATGAATATTTAAAAAATTGTTGCAAAGGATTTTGAGATGTAGGATAAATAACCTCTCTTGTAACCAGCTTTATCAGATCATAGATGTAAAGCTAGTAGGCTGCATAAAGGCCATCCAGTGCAGGCCTCTCATTTTTCAGATGAAGAAACTGAGACTTGGAAAGGTTAGTGACTTCCTCAGCATCATGGAGCTGGTATATGGAAGTAATGGCACTTTCAATCCTATTAAAAATGATAGATCTGAAACAGATGTCATAGGCTACCTCATCCAATCTATTAATTTTTTGTTATTCAGTTGTTTCATTCATATTCAACTCTTTGTGCAATTTGGGGTTTTCTTGGCAAGGATACTGGAGTGGTTTACAATTTCCCTCTCTAGTTCATTTTATAAATGAGGAAACCAAAGCAAACAGGGTTAAGTAATACCAGTCTTACCAAATTCACATTCAACATTCTATCCATTGTGCCACTTGCCTGCCCATGCATTCATTTTACAAATTAGGAAACTGAGGGCAAGATAATTAAGCCCTTTGCCTTGTGTCACTAAGTATCAAAGGTATAATTTTAACCAAGGTTCTCTGATTTCAAAGCAGAGTTCTTTCCACTGTTCCAAACTATCTCTCTAAAATCTTTCTTAGGTGTCCCATTGAGGGAATGAGGTATCTCTAAGTTCTTCAAAATTATGGTGATTGAGTATAAAGCTTTGGCAAATTCCCGTGCCTTTGTGGCTTCTCTGTGTAGATTCCATTCCTTCACTACCAAGTTAGATTGTGAATATATGTATAATGATGGTCTGAGTTAGCTAAGTTGGGAGTTGGATCTCTTGAAATTTAGTCACCAGATGATTCTTATTTTTCCAGGGTAATTTAAAAACTCATCAGAGGTGTAGAAGAGTAAAAATTTGCCTCAGTAAAGAAAATAGCTGTATAGGTAAAACTATAGATTTTTCAGAGGGTTCAGATTTCTGATAACTTCGATTCTTATCTTTTAATACTCCCCTTTCTGTGCCTGATCCAAAGTAAGTGCTCAAAACATGCTTGCTAATTGACTGGGTGAAGGAAGGAGAGTACCACTATCTACCTTTGTATGCATGAACAGAGAAAGAACTGATGTCATGAATATGCAGGCTTGTGAGGGGAAAGTCAGAAAAAACTGGAGGATGAGAAGCAGTATCGACTCTAGTTTATTTTTTGATTGTCCACACATACTGTCTTCATTGTGGCACATATTAAATATCTGTGTCAATTTGGATGTATGACCTGCACTGATCCAATGAATCTATTCATAGTCTACATCAGAATTGAGGAAGTAGACAATGACAGTTGAACTGTACCAGTGAAGTGAGCTACAAATTCTCATTCTTGGTGAATGGTACTTATGGCATAATGAAAGTGGATTACAGGAAAAGAGTGTAGAGAGACAAGAAAAGGGCCAAAAATCAAACCTTAAGAAACTCGTACAACCCTCTTTGAGGAAGGAAGAGAAGATAGAGAAGGAACAGAGAGAAGGAGCAGAGAGACATGTAGTATGAGAGTCTCTAACTACCAACGTTGCAAAATCCAAGGAATCAGAAAATTTTAAGATGTGGGATCCAAGATAAAATTCCAAAGACATAAATATAACATCTTTAACCTTGGTTCCAATAATCAACTACTGAAGGACATGGAAAGATATGTTTCTATAGCAGTCTGTTTAAGAGGATCTGGATATTTGATGGTCTCAGATTTCAATGTCAATAGCATGAAATAATAGAGACATTTGGCTGCATTAGCAGAAATATGGTCTCGCAGTACATGTGTCCATTGTACTCTTCCCTGATCAACTTATATCCAGAGCACAGTGTTTGGTTCTGGGTGCCATTGTTTAGGAATGACATTGACAAGCTAGAGGGACTTCAGAAGAAGGTTACCATGATGGATGAATGCACTCGAGTGCATGCCATGTGAATTTGGACTGCAATTGGAGAAACCTGGGGAAGATCAGTCCATTGATAAAAAGACTCAGATGGACATGACACATGTTTTAAAGGACTTGAATGAGTGTCATATATGGGAGATTATACTTGTTATTCTTGGCCCCAGAAGGAAAATGAAGAGAAAACAGTAGAGGTAAGAAAAATAAGTTTAGATTTGATAATGAGAAAGATTTCCCAACATTTAGAGCAAAACAAACATAGAATTGGCTCCCTTAAAAGTAATGAGTTCTCTCTCAAATTGTAGGTCTTTAAGCAAAGACTGGATGACCTTTCCAAGGATTAATAGTATGGATAGTCTTTTTCAGCCATAGGTTAGCCTAGGTGATCACTCAATTCCTTTCCAACACTGAAATCCTGTGATGCTATTATTTTAGGCAGGAACAGATCTGGGCATTGTTTTATGTGGACCTTGCCAAGATCTGTCACATTATTCTTGCTGAATGGCATGCCTTCATTGGCCAGAGCAAAATATGCCCAGTCAGCAAGCCTCAGAATTGCATAATCTTCCATCCTCAATTAAACCCATCCTGGCACCAAGAAATGCTCAAGCCCATCACAGAGAGGTTTTATTTTTCATTAAACTCGGGTGAGGTCCAATGTACTTTGGCAAAAAAAGGGGTCTCTAAATTCCAGGGATCATAGATACCATTGCCTTTTTAAGATGGTAATCATTGTGGAAGCAATTTTGTTTATACTCTTTTCTATTCTGCTTCCAAAATCTTACTTTGCCAAACCAATATTTTAATCTTGGCTTGCCCTCTGACTCTTCCTGATTCTGGATTAACCTGCTGGCAATGTGCTGGTGCCTGGACTGGTCATAGATTTTGATATATATGAGTTTTGGCTAACCCACTCTGACTCTTCCTTCTCAGTCTTAGAACTGACACATCCTCTCTCATTCTGAATTTATTGAGTTTCTTTACCTTACTGCTCCTTCCAATTTCTATAGATCTCTGGTACAGATTAACTGCAACTTTCCCTTGAAATTCTTTTCTGATCCTGGAATTCTTAGGCACACAGTTACCCATCTACAAATAAAAACATATTGCATTGCCTGAAACAATAGTATTTCATACTTTAAAATATATTTTATTGATTTCTTGTTTTTAGCTTACCTAAGTTTTCCCTTTACAAACCAACCACCTCCCAGAGAATTATCCAATATAAGATATTTTAAGAAAAAAAGAGAAAGAAAAAAAGCAATCAGAAAGCCATTCAATACATCAAAAAACATGGAAATAAAAACAACGTTCTATACTTGTGCACCTCCTACTACTACAAATGAATTGGGGAAGGCATATCTTCTCATCTTCTTTGGGGACATATTTATTCTTCATAATTTTGCAATATTGACTTTCAGTTGTTTTGTGGTTGTTGTCCTTTCCTTATACATTGAGTATATTGTTTTCTTGGCTATGCTTACTTCACTCAGAATCAGTTTATAAATCTTCCTGTGTCTGATTTCTTCAAATTTATCATTTCTTATAATTTAATTAAATTAACAATTCATTACATTCATATACTACTCAGTGATAATCGTTAACCTCTTCTTTTAGTTCTTTGCTACTATGAAAAGTGCTATTATAAATATGTTGGTATATATGGAATCATTGTTTCCATATTTCATCTCCTTGGGTTAGGTATATATAATAGACATATATATATGTGTGTGTGTGTTTGTTTTCATATATACATTTATGCATATTTTTAATTGCCTATATATTTTGGGTCCTGAATCCTTATCTGAGAGATTTGATATCATTTTCTCACTCAATCACTTATTTTAGTATTCTAAATGCATTAGTTAAGTATATATGTTATTATTGTTGTTTTTTAAAACCCTTTCCTTCCATCTTGGAGTCAATTCTGTGTATTGGCTCTAAGACAGAAGAGTGATAAGGGCTAGGTAATGGGGAGTAAGTGACGTTTCCAGGGTCACACAGCTAATAAGTGTCTGAGGAGCATATATCTTATATCTAGAGCTGTAAGATGATATTTGATCTATTACTCTTCTAATTTTTATGATATAATCTTTAATTTTTAGGTCATGTATACATTTTAAATTTATTTTGGAATATACTATAAAATAGTGTGGACTATGTTGTAAAAATATAAGCCTAATTCAGCAATTCTTAACAAATAGAGAGTTCATTCCAAAATAATTTATGTTTTGGGACTTAAAGAATACTAGAGTATTAAGCTCCATTATTTCTGATTCTTCCATGTATAGTATGTTCCATTTATCTTCTTTATTTTTAACTAATACAAAATGTTTTTGATGCTTTATAAAATATAGAAGATCAATACATTTTAGATAGCAAGACACCTGGGGCATATGTGTTTCTGAAGAGTGAATCAAACTCTCTTTGTCTATCAATCAGCGACTTTTAAGTTAATCAATCAAAAACTTAAGTACCCCTACATAGTACCTTACCAGTCACTAAGTATGAGAGTCACTTGCTAGAGTGGTGACTCCCTGGGAAGTGCTGGGCAAATTGAAAGACTGTGATTGGTTCTCGTAAAGTGGGGAAGGGACAAGAAGTGATGTGGAAAAAGAATTGTAAAAAGTCCTGAACTTCCAAGGGACTTCTTCTTGAGGAGTCTCCTTTGGAGTTCTTCTTTGGAGTCTCTGCTCCTTGAATCTTCTCCTTTGGACTTCTTCTTTGGAGGACAGCTTCTTGGAGCTTTTGGACTTTGGCTTCAATTTGGAGCTTTGGGCCTTTTGACTGGAGTTTTTGGCTTTGGGACTTTGACTTTTGGCTTTGTAGCTTCTTGGAGTTGGGGACTTTTCTGTTTGGTTCACTGCTGCCTCAGTGAGCTTAGCTCATGAGGGTTTTTATGCATTGGGACCTTACCTGGATCCTGCTTGGCTTCCTGGTGAGTGACTGGGATTCCCAAGTGGAGATTTGAACTCTGTTGGGGAGCAAGCTTCATTTCATCAGATCAGCATTTAGGGTAGTCTAGGCAGTCTCCTTACCTCCTTCCCTTCCACATTTCCATCTTTTTACCAATATTCTAATTAATAAAATTGTTAAAAGTTGCTAACATTTTTCCTGACTTAAGGGATAATAATTGGCAACCACTTTTTATAATTCTCTTATTTAGTCAAAACACCAATTTAACCATTACATGTTTTATATTCATGTTAGCTTGCTGTCTATCACTCTTTATGGTTGTTGATCTACAAATTGTGAATTTTTGTTTTTGCTTTGTTGGATAGCATGATTATAATTCTGCTTTTTTGGTATTCATCTGACTTTTAAGTGCATTTTGTTACAGCATCTTATTTTCATTCTGTATATAGCATTGTTTTTTACTTGTGTTTCAAGTAAGCAATATGTTTGGGGGAGTTTGTCCCTGTTTATGCCTCTTTTCATTCTGTAGATTGGTCTCAAAAAGGACATTGATTCACTTGTAAGGGTACAAGGGAACTGTGAGCATTAGGCCATCATATTTTAGGCCTGTTTCTCCATAACTCATTTGTGCTTTGTGTCTCAGTAGATAGAGTACTGAACCTAGAATCAGGAAAAACGTGTTCAAATCTAGCCTCATATGGTCACATAGTTGTGTCACTTAACCTCCGTTTTCTTCCTCAGTTTTCTTATATTTCAAGAATGGATAATAATAGTATCTTCCTCCCTGGGTTGTTGTGAGGATAAAATGAGATATTTATAAATTGTTTTGCAAACTTTAAGGTACCATATAAAATGCTAGGTATCATCATCATTATTGTTATTATCCTATTTAAATTCTGTCTACATCTTTAACAGCTTGTGTACTTTAAAAAATATTTTTAATTCATCTCTTTTGTTTTTTTAACACCACAGTTTTTCTATTTCTAGGGTCTCCCCCATTCCCTTTTAGTGGTCTCTTAGAGAAGAGGATATTGCTAGTTGCAATATTTTACTTTATAGTTGTATTCATGTACCTATCTTGTGTTTCTATTATTTAATGTATTTGCAAATCAAATAATCTGATCATCTTTTGGAGATTTCAAATGCTTCGCTTTTATTCAATGTCCAAAAATATACAAAAACATTATATATATGAACATTATATAAACACTATATATATACACACACACATACACACAAATATTATATAATATCAAATAATATACAATATCCCTCCTGAGGCAAGTGTTGACCAACACTTATAACACTTTGTAATACTTTATCATTTACCTATCATTCAGTCATTTTAGCATTTTTTTATAATCCTATAAAAGTATATTAATGATAATAATTTCTAAACAGAAATTCTATAATATAAACTATTCACTTACCTATTGGCTATTACTAATTCTATTTCAAAATAAAACCTTTTATTGAAAAAATATAAGTTTAGGAGTTCAATGTCATTGATGCATGCAGTCAATCATGTCCAAAGGAAGGTACTTTTTTCACATGAGAGCAATGGATCCACGATGTCTTTTCTCCAATTTTTATTCCTGTTTTGATTATTAACAGTACTTGAAATGGACCTTCTCAGGCCAACTGAGTTGCTCCTTTGCCCTGGAAGTTCTTTACATATATTGTACCTTCTGGATTTAAATCATGAAGAGAAAAGTCTATAGGTCTAGTTTTCACCACAGCTCTGGATTCCTGAAGTTCTCGTATTTTGGTTTTCAGATCTCTTATATATGAGGCAATAGAAGTATCTCCTCTTAGTAATAATGTGTACATCATCTCTTAAAGAGACAGAGGGAGAGATTAAGAGAATCCATTTAACACCATATTGAGGAATTAATTTTCATTTTCATCCTAGGAGAACTCAGCTAGAATGCAGTCTCCTTTCTTTCAGGTCTGATAAAGTTATTGATGAAATCTGGCACTCTATTCCAATTCCTTCTGGTGTGTTTCTGTTTTTCAGAGTTCTGTAGCTGGGCACTGTTACCCCAGGCAAAACATACTATATCATAGACAGTGCATGCCTCCACTTTCCTAGGGTTCCTTCTTCAGAGATGTGGGGCAGAACTGAGATCCCCTATTGCTGCCAGAAAAGCCTGGGATGAGGACAGAGTCAATGTGTGCTAGCAGAGGCTGTAGTCCCAGGGAGGAAATGACTGAGTGGGTCCTAGAGCACAAATTGATCAGCTAGGTTGTGCCCCCTACCAGAGAATGGAGGCTGATGGGGAAGGGTTACTAAGTTAACATTAGGAATTTTAACCAACTAATCCATAGCATTACTGTTACCTTGTTAAACCTCTTGGTGTCTTGGAGTGCTGTAATTGTTTTTTCTCTGGTGTATAATTCCTCTTTTTTGAGAGTCAGTGAGGAATGGAAAAGATGTCTAGTCTGTCATCATGTTGGTTCATATGACTTTGTTGTCAGTAGCATAATTATTAATGAATTATCCCTAATCCTCAAATTAACATTGCAAAACCTCACCAAGATATCAATTTGGCCCTTAGAAAATCTACTGAGCCCTCCCTGCCACTCCCTTTCCAGTCTGGGAATCTGTACTACTCTCTTTACCTTAGCACTGGCCCCACCAATTCCCTCCAGTAATCTTTACCCAGCGAGCTTCCCAATCAAATTGATATATACATTGTTTGGCTAATACGTATGTGAATGTATATGTGTGTATAATCAATTAAAAACACTTTCTAACATATAATTATAATACAAATATTATGTATAATAATATAAAATAATAATAAAATATAATTACAGCTCTCAACTTCCTATTGCAATACAATACCCACTTATAAACCAAGTTAACCCTTGGTAGAATGCTTGTCTTAGTTACTTGTAACTCATAAAACTTGGGAGGAAAAAGGAGAAATTTAGACACAATAGTTGTTTTAATTAAAGGGCTCAAATTTAAAGAAATTTAGTGGAACATAAGGAGAAAGTAATTTAATGTTTCTAAACAATGAAGTCTTAATGTTCCTATTAATTTAAGTCCCAATTTTTCTTTTTTTTTTAATCATCTTGTTCTAATATCTTCAGCTCCAATTAGTCTTCAAAGCACTGTGGCCAGAGTTGTTGCCCATAATGAGAGGCAGCGTCTCTACTGCACCTTGAAAACTGTGTTCTTTTGGAAGTATCCTTTGTGGTATGGTGTGAAAATTACTGTTTCCATAGCATACATCAAACTCTTGCCAGGCTAGAACATTTATCATTGTTAAAAGACCCTGTTGCACAGTTATATACATCAATCTGTTGCTCAGAAAGCAATTTTCTTGTTAGTGTGAGTCCATTAGAACAGCTATTTACTAAGTGCTACCATGCCATCCTTGAAATAGCTTAATAGCCTTCCAAAAGGAAAAATTCTCCACCTCACCTGAAGAACCAGTTTGACTGTCCCTAAGTATAATGTAATATAAAAATTCTATCAAGCATATTAAGACCATAGAGTCTTGGTCAATTAATATCAATATCATTAATCTTCCCAAGTACTAACTGCCATTAAATATCTCACATACTATTCAACTGCAGGCATTTCTTTTATAACATTGCTCTCACCAATGCAAATTTGCATTAATAACGTACACTATAATTGTTCTTATGGATCTAAAATCCCCTGCAACACTCTTTCACCTAATAGAGTTTGTTTCAAAATAAATCAATTATGTCAAATTCCATATGCCTTTTGTATGTTGAATAATTTAACCTTGTTCATATTCTTCACTATATTTTTCCTTTGTTGATATATCTTCCTCCTTTCTGCCTTATACTAAAGTAAATATACCATGACCTAAGAAAATAGCAGAAATTGATAGCTCAACCCCACTCTGTAGTGGGGCTTTTAAAAAATAACCTGTTTCTGAACTATGTTCCATTCTCCTTACACAAGGAGATGCTTTCTGTTTAGTAATATCCAACTAAGCATACTTCTAAGACATTTTATTGAGTATTGTTGAGCAAATACCCATTCCAATGTATAGAAACCTCATAAAGTGAAGATGTGCACAGAACAGTAAATTCTTAATGGGGAGGCTTTCGATACATGAGGCCACAGAAGAATGTTAAGAACTGCAGAAATGGGTGTTAGCTCTACTTCCAGGCCTTAAGAAATACTGCAATATTAAAAATGAGTGACAAGCTAGTTTGAAAAATGTAACAAATTAAATTGGGGCTTCTCAAGAGGGATTTCTGCCCCCCAAAAAGGTCAGTTATAAAAAGGAGAAGAAAAAAGATTTCTCACTCCCGGGATCACTAAAATAACATCTTTTTCTTGCCTTCATGCCTATGTGTGAAGTTTTATGATGTTCATGACTAAATGGAACAAATTAGGTTAGAGGACAATAAACTTTGAAAGGAACTAGTACCAGTGGTGCTGGTAATAATAACAGAGAAAATTGAATTTCTCTTTTTCTAGATAAGTATCCCTCTCCCAGTTCATTCCAGAGAAAAAAATAAGATGAAATACAAAAAGAACATTCAAAAAATGAAGAATTAGCTATTCAAAAAACAAAACACGTAGGAACACCTTTGAATATGTATCATTGGCTACCTCTGTATAGGACAAACCTAATTTTACATCTCATGGTGGAACCTATTTATGATAAAACTGTCCTTTCAGATTATAGGGTCAGTATGAATTCAGACACTTTGGCTCCTGTTCAAGAGACAGACTGGATCAATCTGGATTTTTAAAAGGGAGACCCAAAAGTTTCAGTAGGTAATTGTAGGCATGTATACTTGAAGGCTGGTGATGGAATTGCAAGAAAGGATCTGGGTCCTTTCATCAGACTGTCTCAGAAAACTACAAGTAATATCTTCCTTAAGCTATGGCTAAAAACCACAGCCCAAATTGGGACCCGTTCAAAGGTATTTGACAAGGCTTTGGCCTTGAGAGAAAGCCTGATTGGACCAATTGATTTTAGCTTATGAGGCTATCTCAAAACTTAGGCTTCTAAAAACAACTGCCCGATCACATGCATCAATGGGGATATGATTGGGGATGTAGACTCTAAACCAGTGGTTCCCAAACTTTTTTGACCTACCACCCCCTTTCCAGAAAAAAAAATATTACTTAGCCCCCTGGAAATTAATTTTAAAAAATTTCAATAGCAATTAATAGGAAATATAAATGCACCTGTGGCCATCACTGCTCCCTGGATCACTGCAGCACCCACCAGGGGTGGTGGCGCCCACTTTGGGAATCACATGTCTAAATGATCACCCTAGTGCAAATATCAATAATATGGAAATAGGTATTGATCAATGACACATATAAAACCCAGTGGAATTGCGTGATGGCTATGGGAGCAGGTGGGAGGAGGGGAAGGAAAGAACATGAATCATGTAACTGGAAAATTTTTCTTAATCAATAAAAAGAAAAAGAAAAATAGAAAGCAACATGCAACATTTATCCTACTGTATTATTTGATGAAAGTGATTAAACACAATCTGACAGCATTAAAAAAACCAAAAAACTTAGGCTTCTTTCCCAAATTTTCTAATTTCCTGAAAGTCATTTAGAAGGTCAACAAGGACAGCTCTCCACTGACCACTTTAGAATAAAGAACACTCTTATGATACCTGGATCTAAGGATGGGCTATAGGTGGCTATACGTGCCTTTTACCTTACTAAACTTGCCTGAGAATAATAAGTAAGGTAATATTATAAATAGTGTATTTATACTTATGGGATAAAACCAGCAGGATCCAGCAAAGCCCTTGCTTCATTTGCCTGGATTTTTACATAAATGGAGATCTTGTTCTCACATCTGTTCCTGACCTGGCCATTGAACCCAAAGCACCTATAAGAACTCTGCCGAGATGCTTTAGCTATTCCTCAGAAGCAAGTGACTCCCAGGGAACAGAAGTTTTATTGGCTAGAAATCTCAGACTCATTTTATATTCAATGGAGTTCATAGTCAGCAACCTCAGAATCATGTTTGAGGATAATATCTTGCTGACTAAGCACAATTGCAATGAGGTATGAGTCAAACAAGTCCTATAACATTAGGGCAGCACTGGTTACTCCAACTATAAAGGACCATTAACCTTTCAGTCCTCACTAGGCCCAAACAAGAAGAGCTTTTCATCAATATTCCTAATTTTCGGAACAAAGTATTGGCATGAATCCAATCTACTGTTCATTTGCTACATGCCATGCATTATGAAGAATGGAAAAATAATTAATTTGGCTTTTTTATGTCTATCAAAGTAAATAAGTCAAGTGAATTATCAATGGACTTTAAATGCCTTGATGTCATGTGAGTTATTATGGATTTTGAATATTTCTATAATTCCAACCAAAGAATTCCAACTTGGCTCATTTCATCTTCAAAACTCCATTAAAATTCTCCCTTCCTTACATTTGTTCAATTGAGTTCCTTCTGTACACCATGCCCTTTCTCCTCCTATATTTCAAAAAAACTTATGTTTTATCAAGTTTTCAATAAATCCTATTAATTTATTCATATATTTATCATTTTTCATTTATTCATTCATGCATCCAGCACAAGTATCACCAATCTTAAAACTTCCCAAATACCCAAACCCACTGTGATCATTCCTTCCACAGAATCACTAGAGCTTTATTAAAGAGATGACCCAAAGCAAGAAGTAGACTAGTATCCCCAACCCAATTCCAGCTTGGGTTTGCTTGCTGACATTAGATTTTGGACATGTTCCAGAATTGCTAAATGGCTAACCCTTAAGTCTCTCTGCTGTTGTCTCACATCCATACCATGCTCTGTGAATCTCAAAATCTAGTCTAGTTAGGACAGCCCTTCAGTGCTTTTATTCTTTTTAGGTCTGATTTGATTTGATTTGATTTGATTTTTTTGCTGTCACATCACATTCCTGAGTTACATTGATTTTTTTAATGTGTCCAAATCCTCAGGTTCTTTCTCCATATACTGTTCCATAGATGTCTTTACTATCCCATAATTGAGCAACTGATTTTTTAACCTTTTAAGACTTTATATATATATATATATATATATATATACATTTTAACGTAATATAGTCAACCCATCATTCCAGCTTATCAAAAGCTGTTTGCCTATTATCATTTCTAACACAGAAATATACTAGTTATCTTTCCCAGATTTATGCCATCCCTCAATTTAATAAGCTTTCCTTAAAGCTATTGGGGCAAATCTGTCATATGGGGATTCTGGACTGGTCTCAGTAGAGCAGCGTTTCTGGACCTTGAAACTAGACACTGTTTTCTGAAAGGCCAAACTATGGAAATGTATATCCTAGACCTGTTCTGGATTTGGGGTCAGAATCATTCAAGAACTATAGGCTGAGACAGGCAAGAGTACTGGTCCTGTGTGTAGGAGAGAACTAGTAAAACCAAATAGAGCCAATATTTTAATTCCTATTTTATAGATAAGGAAACTGAGGCTTTCAAAAGATTAAATGGAAAACCCAACATTACATTCCTGTGAAATGACAAGGGATTATTTTAAACTAAGTCTTCCTGAAATTTCAAGTATTCTATCCAACATTCCATACTACCTCTACTTGTGAAGAGGATGGAGGTGAGGACAAGTAACAAAGGAGAGACACAAAAGGTTGGCACAGTCCAGTGAGAACAGTGCTAGACATGCTAAAGTTCAGACTGATCTCAGTCGGGTGAAGAAATAAAAAGAGGGAATTATATTTTTGTTTTTGTTTGTCATGTTCTATTTTGGTTCACTTCAAAAATGATAGTAAATAGAATTAAAAAAGGAACAGGATTTCTGGTTGGGGATAGATTGGGAGATAATAATAGAGAAAAGGGAGAAAGAGCTATTCAACTGTTATTTTGTTTGTTTGTGTTGCCAAGGACAATGATCTCTGTATGAAAAAGGACAGAACAAAAATATTTCTGTACAAGCCAAGAGGAGAATTTTTAAGAGACTATTTAGCTGCTCCTGATTAATTCTTGCCAGGCCTAGATGAACCACATTCTCTAGTACTGAAAAAACTGGTAGTTGTGATTGCTGAGTTAGAGTTAGCAATATTTTAAAGATTATGGAAGACAGGAGAGGTGCCTATAAGACCTAGAAAAGAACAAATATGCTAATTTTTCAAAAGAAAAAGAAAACAAAAGAATAAAATGAGAAAAGACAAGCCAGTGAGTTTTACTTAGACTCTTGGAAAATTTCTAGACTATATAGTGAAAGGAATGGTGGCTGAGTTTCAAGAAAAGGAAGTAATAAAATTACAAATATCAAGAAAATGATATTCCCCAAAATGCATAATAAGGTCAAGAAATGTTCTCATGTAGATAAATTGTTAAAAGTTATGAACAAATAATTTTTGAAAGTATAAATGTAAATTATCAGCAATCATATAAAAAGGTAATACACATAATTATAACAGAAAGGTACAATTAATTCTGAGGTATCACTTATCAAATTGGCAAAAATAGTAAAAGATGAAAATAGATGATGCTAAAGTTGCTGAGGAAATACAAGCCTTACTGGCATTTGATTGGAGCTTTGAATTAGTGCAGTGGTCCTGGAAATCAATCTGAAATTGTGGTAGAAGAGTTACTAAATTGATATTAATCTTTGACCCAGCAATCCCATTTCTAAATATGTCACCATGGGGTCAAAGACAGGAAGGAAGGAAGGGAAGAAGGAAAGAAGGAAGAAAAGAAGGAAGGAAGGAAGGGAGGGAGGGAGGGAGGGAAGGAAGGAAGGGAGGGAAGGAAGGAAGG
>NC_058130.1:535827021-535898026 GCF_016433145.1 Gracilinanus agilis | reverse complement strand
AGGGAGGGAGAGAAGCAGGGAAGTATTTTTTGTCATAGCAAAAATTTGAAGACAAGGTAGACATCATTGATTAGAGAACAGGTGAACAATATAGCTTATAAATATAATGGATTACAAATATGAGATGGGACATGAGATGGGTCTCAAAGGAAGAATAGAAATTAAATAACATGGTTTATTGCAGTCTGTCAATAGTAGAAAGAACAAAGAAAGTTTTGACAAATATTCAGAGAATTCAGAGAAAAAATGGAAAAAAATTATATGAACTGTTGAAGAAAGAAAAACAAAACAAAACAGAAATATACAAGCACAGTGACCATAGTAATATAAAAAGAGAAATACTTGAAGATCTGACTCATATTAACTGTAACAAATGTTCTTGATCCCAAAGAAGAGGTAATAAAACACATATTTATTCTTGTTCTTGATGGAGTCATTAGGGACTATGGGACAAAATGGTGCATATGCTTTCAAAAAAAGTGACTTTCTTCATTTTAGTCCTCAGCTACTCCTACTGACTCGCTGCTAGTATTTATAAATGTCTAAACTCAAGGAGAGAAGGCTGTTGGAACTTAAGCTGATAACTCCAAGGGTTACATTTAGCTCTTGGTAACACAAACATCCCAGTCAGAGACCTCCAGCAGCCAGCTAGTCAGAGGTATCCTTGGGAATCTTATGATGTGTCTTTTTTAACAGTTTTCTCCCCATTGCCCTCCTTGTCTTTTGTAACCTCTCAAGCTAACCTATCTGATTTCAGTCAAAAAATTCTCTTTAATTCCTAATTATGCCCATGACCCAAGCACATCATTCCCCTGGTCCTCAGAAAGCCATACTCCAAAAAAACTGGGTGAAATTGGAATGGGAGATTTTTTTCTCAGCGCCCTCTTCCCCATCATGCCCCTCATGCTCCATGAAAATCAAAGGGCTACAGCTAGAAAACTAACAAGAATGAATGACCTTTGTTTTACTTCTTACCAAGAACAAATGTCCCAGTGCCCTCTGCACACCTCTCAGATGGAATAATGCATACACAGCACTTTGCAAACCCCCTTATTATTATCACTTTAAAAGGAGCCTTCCAATGCTGGCTCTTATAAGATTCCTCTGCTTACTGCCTTGAGCAAAGGCTGGTTTACCAAGACTTAGCTAATAGGATTTTTGTGCTATCTGTGTCTAGATGGGGTTTTAACCCACCCCATGCAGCAACCTAAGGGCCGATGTGTATTTGAAAGATAAATTGGTTAGGGATATATTACAGGACTGTGTTCCTGGGGAACAAAGCCCATAACTGCATTTTTAAAAATTCAAAACTCTCTAGTTATTTGCCACAAAAATGTTCTTATTCACTTAAACTGGCCTGTATTAGCTACCCCCTGCCATTCTTTGGAACTCTAAATCTCCTTAGCAAACGAAAAGTTGTGCCTTTACATTTGCAGCCACAGGGTCCATTTGAGCATATTCTCCAATTGTAAAATTAATTTAAGTTTTCTAAGGTACATCTTAATTGCCTACCGCCCCTTAAACACTCTCACCCAAATTGTGGTGCAGCCTTTGAAACCTAATGTGACAGATGGACAAAAAACTTGAGTTGAGTGATGGATAGGTCCTTTATTTGTTCTCCTCTGAATGGCTGCTGATCATAATCAGTTTCATAGTTTGACTGCAACAAGAAGGATTATTTCTTTTGTAGTGGAATCTAAGGACGAGCATATTTGTTCAGAGGATGAAGGAGACCAAATTAGAACTAGCTACTAGGGCATAATAAATTCACAGCAATCAGAAGCCAGTATTCTTTAATTCTTAAGACACCACCAACTTTAAATATTCTGATCCTCTCCTAGTTAGCTCGCTTATCCTTTTGTCCTTATTGAATTAACTGTCTTTTCTTTTACATTGTCTCCTGAGGAAACCCCATTTTAAATCTTTTCAGTTTAATTCCATTAATTGGTATATTGTCTGGTCTTATGCTCCCCTCCTGGGTCTTGAACTTATGTTCCCCTCAGCTCTTAAACTCCTTAGCTATATTTTTGCAGTTTTGAATGACAACTTGCTTGATCTGCAGACAAAGCGTGAGCTTTCTTATCTTTTACTCCCAGGCTAATGTTGAACAATGTATTCACAATCCAGCAGTTTATCAACCCATTAAGTAAAGCGGAGCATACAGTTTTTCCATTTGAACCTCATCTTAAAATCCAGAAATATTTGCTTGACTAATTTCCCAGACTGTTTAAAAAAGCTACTAAATCTAACTAATAATAATTAATCAAAAGTTTTAATGCCCCTTCTTTGCATTGTAACTTCTCATATTTTTGTAGTGCTTTCTAACTTACAAAGTGCTTTCCTTAAAATTTCCTTGTGAGATAGTCACTGCAAATAGTATTTTTTTCCCATTTTACTGACTGGAAAAATGAGACACAAAGAGCTTAAGTGATTATTCATATTCGCATGGTAAGTTTCCTATGTGAACCTTGAAACCAGGATTTTTTTATGCTTGCTCTAGCTTTCTAAGACTTGCAGGAGGAATAGGGTAAAGAGATCAAAGAGAATGAAATAAACTGGGGAACATGGGTACAATTAACTTTCCTGAAGTTCTTGGATTTTCATATCTTTTGGCCCCTGGAGTATTTCTATTCATAGTTTTTAGCAATTGAGAGAGGGATGGAAAAGGGGAGAGACTATCCTTCCCACCAGACTCTATGCTTTTAAGATCATGTGTTAGAGAACAGGGGGAAAGGACATTCCCTAATAGCCATGAGCTGGTGAAAAGAAAGTAGGAATTGAGATGAGTTTGCACAGTCCTTCAGGGACCTGGAGGAGACACAGAGTGGACTGACTGGCAGTAGTCTAGAGGACCTGGAGTTGGAGGAAGATCTAAAGCAGATGTGACACGTAGATAGATGGGAGCAAGTTGGTAGATGCCTATAACCCAACCAATTGCATGGCTGTCCCAGTGAGATCAAGTGAATTTCAGACCATGTCTACTTCTTCTTTGTTTCATCAGAGCTTTTACTGGGGGAAATTCTGAGACCTATTGCAAATCCTATCCTTCCAGAAGGTAGGAGGGATAAGGTTGTGATAAGAGAAGAGTGGAATGAAATAATGGAAGAAAAAAACAACCAAACTATCAGAATATCGCAATTTGATACTTAAAGTTTAACTTTGCTTTTGTTTGCATTTCTATGGTCCCCAAGGGTTAATACATTATATGGCCATTAATAGTGAATTATCCAATACTATATATTTTTATTGTTGTTCAGTCATTTCAGTCTTGTCTGATTCTTTATGACCCTAATTGAGGTCTTCTTGGTTGAGATACTGGAATGACTTGATTCTTCTCTAGCTCATTTGACAGATGGGGTCCTGAGGAAAACAAGGCAAGTTATTTATCCAAGATCACACATTTAGTGAGTGTCTGAGGTCACATTTGAACTCAGGAAGAGAAGTCTTCCTGACTCCATGCCCCAGGGCTCTATCCACTGTATACCACCTAGCTGCCCTTGAATCATCTACCTACTAGATTAGTGAGTTGTGATTTAGGCAGTGACACCTCAGGCAAAGTTGCAGCATATAAAATAAACACAAATAAATCTTCAGCATTTCTCAATACTTCCAATAAAGTCCAAGAGCAAGAATAAAAAGAGAAATCACAACTATAAAACACTTTTTACACAGATAAAGTCAGATCTAAAGAATTGAAAAAGAAAAACATTAATTGTTCATTGATAGGTGGAGCCAATCATAAAAGCTACAATTCTATCTAAATCAATTTGCCTATTCTTTGTCATATCAATCAAATTACCAAAAAATTATCTCATGGAACTAAAAAATAATAATACAATTCATTGGGAAGAACAAAAGGCTAAGAAGATAAAGGAAATTAGTGGGAAAAAATATGAAGGAATATGGCCTACCTGTACCAGATCTTAAATATTCCCTCTTCTGTTAATCTGGGCAATTTTTATTTCTTTAAATACTCATCTTTTCCACTTAGAGTCTAAGTGAAACTATCAGATTATTATTAGACTATCAGAATTATTTGATATATAATCGGGCAAAGTCACTCCTAATAATTGCTTTAGTTTCTTCTTCATTCATTGTAGTTTTGCCCTTTTCATTTTTATTTGGTTTACTTCTCGTTTTTATCAAATTAATCAATAATTTATTTGTTTTATTGATTTTTATAACATCAACTTCTTGTCTTATTTATTAATTAAATGTTTCTTACTTTCAATTTTATTAACCTTTCCTTTGATTATCAGGCCTTCTAATTTGGTGTTTAACTGGAATTTTAAAATTTGTTCTTTCTAGCTTTTTTAATGTATACCTGATTCATTGATCTGCTCTTTATCTGTTTTATTAATTTAGAAACATAACATTCCTAACTTCATTTCTTCCATGATTATTTTCTCTAGTGTAAGCAATATGTATCTTCTTTCACAGCATATCAAACATGGAAATATAATGTATAAACATGTACAACCCATATCATATTACCTGACATCTTGGGGAAGGTAAAAGTGTGAGGGAGGGAGAGAATATGCATAACAAAATGTCAGAAAATGATTATTAAATATTGTATCAATATGGAATCTGGAAAAAATTAAATAAAAATATAATTTATCTAGTGAAGATATTGGGATTGATAAATTAATGAGAGATTTTGCATTTGGAGCCCTTTGAGATATACTCTAGATCATTATGCCATATAATTTCATTAAGCTTAGGGTTAGGTTAACTTGGTCACTAGCTAGCTTGGAGATTATAAAGTAGTAATAAATGGAGAAGGAGTGTGGGCTACTCACCAATAGCTGGAGACCTAGCTGATGGCTAAACAATAAACCATAACTTTCTTCTTCTGAGCTTGCTAAATAATTGACTGATCATGTGATAATATGATGCTCTCTGAAACATAAAGGGACTAAAAGAGTCTGGGTGTTTGGGTGTCACTGTTAAATAAATCTTTTAGCCAGGCAACTAGCACTCACCACCAAAATTCTCATCACTAATACCTTACATCAGTAACTTCTTAATGACTGCTTCTCTTCCACAGAATCCTCCCTTAATATAAGGAGGGAAAAGAAAATGACAGAGACTACAACTAACAGGAACACAAAAATCCATCTCTATAGTTTACCATCTGAGAACAGAAGGGGTCTTTCATTACCAAACATGTCATTTGTCTTTTCATACCAGTTGCATTTGCCTTTTTGAAATTATTGTGCTAATTGCTTTGGTCATGTTTCCTTCTTCATCTAGTCACATGAATTTTTCTGTGATTCTCTGAACTCCTTTTATTTTTCAAAACCAGAGCCTCTGGTTTAGATCTAATATTTTCTGTCTCTCTGCTCTTTTCCCCTTAGAGAAATGTCCCAATCATACTGTTTATTCAAACTGAATCCTTACTTTAAAGCCCAGTTTATACCCCATCTCCTATTCCATCAAAGATAAAGTGATATTTTCTCTTCTGAATCCAAAAGAAAGTAGTTTTAGAGCTGGAAGTGATCTCAAATGTCATACATTCCAATGCTTTCCTTTATAGGCAAAGAAAATGAAACCTTTAGATTTTGCCTAACATCATACAGTTAGTGTCAGAAGGGAGAGGAGGTAATATAATATTTGCAAGCTCAATTGACTGTCAGACATCATTTGAATATTTCCTTTGGGTATCTATGGATTAATGAGAGTTTTCCTTGGACTTCCTTGGATCACAGCAAAAAAGAAAACTGATTATTACCAGGTTCCCTAAATACTTGAGATCAAACATTTCTAGGAAAGAATTCTTCAACGGAGTATTTTGGGGGTAGCTTAGAGAGAATCTTTATTTTCATTTTTCTTTTGCTTTGTTTTAAACCTTCACCTTTTGTCTTAGAATCAATACTAGGTATCAGTTCCAATGCAGAAATTCTAGACAATTTAGGGTAAGTGACTTGCAAAGGGTGACATAGCTAGTAAGTGTCTGAAGGCAGATTTGAACTCATCACCTTCCATCTCTAGGCCTGATTATCTATCCAGTGAGCCACCTACCACCCAAGGGAAAATCTTTGTATCTGTAACATCACAAAAAAGTAAGACCTCAAGACTGTGAAATCATCACTATATCACTGCTGTGAGATACTATTTTCTTTATAATGGGAGAGGGGGTGGGATTTAGTGAAAGGTTTTAGGAAAAAGATCAGAGAATTTTTGGTGGGTTTATTTAAAGACAATAATGTGACATCCCTTCCCTAGAAAAGACAAGTAACATAATCTTCAATAATGAAAGAATGGTGTCTCTTATCCTAGTCACTACAACTCTATGTTTTAGGGTCTCCAGCAGTTATTATCCTTCTGTTATATTTCTTCCATCGTTCAAATCCTTCTAACAGCAGTGGAAGAATATTTATGTTAAAAACATGTGTCCCTTTGTAGTAGTGAGTTGCTTGGTTATCATTGAAAACATTAAATTTTTCCTCTAATGCAATGCTCTCCCTTCTGCTTTTCCAATGTTCTTATTCCTTTCTGTCCAATAAATACTTCAATCCACTGACTCTGGCCTCCTTGTGCATATTCTTTGCTTACTCTTTCCCCCATTAGATTGTGAGCTCCTTTGTGAATTGATCTAACCATTCTGGATGGCAATTTGGAACCATAGCGAAAGGGCTTTAAAAGACTCCCTGCCCGTTGATCCAGCCACAGCACTGCTTGGATTATACCCGAAAGAAAACATGAGGAAACAGACATGTACAAAAATGTTTATAGCCGTGCTCTTTGGGGTGGCAAAAAATTGGAAAATGACGGGATGTCCTTTGATTGGAGTTTGGTTGAACAAATTGTGGTATCTGTTGGTGATGGAATACTATTGTTCTCAAAGAAATAGTGACCTGGAGGAATTCCATGTGAACTGAAAAGACCTCCAGGAATTGATGGAAAGAGAAAGGAGCAGAGCCAGAAGAACGTTGTACACAGAGACTGATATACTGTGGTAAAATCTAACATAATGGACTTCTCTACCAGCAACAATGCAATGATCCAGGACAATTCTGAGGGACTTATAAGAAAGAGCGCATTCCACATTCAGAGGAAGAACTGTGGGAGTAGAAACGCAAAAGAAAAAAACTGCTTGACCACATGGGTCAATGGGGATATAATGGAGGGTGTAGACTCTAAGCAATCACCCTAGTGCAAATATCAATAATATGGAAATAGTCTTGATCAATGACAAATGTAAAACCCAGTGGAATTGCTCATTGGCTAAGGGAAGGGGGTGGCAGGAGGGGAGGGAAAGAATATGAATCATGTAACCATGGAAAAATATTCTAAATTAATTAAATAAAAGTTTTTAGATTAAATTGTGAGCTCCTTGAGAGCAGGAACTGACTTTTGCCTCATTTCCTTAATCTCCCACCCATCCAGTGCTTAGCACAGTGACTGGCACAAAGTATGTGCTTAATAACTGTTTATTGACTAACTGACTCTGCCTCCTAATCAATTCTGGTTCAACTATGTTTTTTTTTATCAATAATACCTTTTCAATATGCATTTATTAAAACGCCAATTCAATGTGCTGCCTATCCAACGACATGTAAAAATTGAGCTATGTAAAAAGTGAAAAGATTTTTGCACATTTCATTCACAAGTTAAATTTTTCTTCTTTTTTCTTGAATTTTATTCTTTTTATTTTGCCAATTGAATTCATATAACCCCCAGGACTCAGCCACTCATCCTTAGCTGACCTGAGGTACCTTTTTAGAAAAAAGGTGTGTTTTAAGAATTACCTCACGGGGATATCTGTTAAGTTTTTTAAAATTCGATAATGTAAAAGTATATGTATATTTATTTAACTCTTTTAGGAGTAATTTCACGGGGAATTATATAAAATCTTAGAAGAAAATGTATGTTTTGTAATCTATAATGTAAGGTTTAAATTCTTTTGAGAATAATTTCAGGATAAGGATCCTGCCATCTCCCCAGAATCCAGACGACGAACTTGTTTTGGTGAAGACACCATGAAGATGTCTGAAAAGCCTTCACTGTACCATGAAGACCAAACTTTGAACTTTGGGGTGCAGTTGATTGAACTATGGGGAGTTGAAATTGAGTTGTATGTATTGTTTTAAATTGTACACTGTTGTGCCAGTGGGGGACAGCCCCCCAAATTGGTTTTTTGTCAATGCATCTAATTTTAACCATTTGTTCATTTATTTCTTTTATCCCCAAAATTCCTGAAAAATTTAGAAGTTGTCTATTTTTACAGGTCCAGCGAAGAAAAAAGGACTAACCTTTTTTTTTGCCGGACCTCACGGGGAATTGTAAAAAGTGAAATTTGGGAAATGTATAAAACTACATTTCCCGTGATCCAACATGGTCCAACTGATTTCCGTCTCCAACGTCTTGACGCAGGGGAGAGCTTAAATCTCTTGGGTTAGGAGGGAGTGGTCTCTCTTTTGCGAGTAGGCCATGGCCAGGAAACAGGAGACAAAATGGAGGCGGCAGTTTTGAATGCTTACAAGCGCGTGGTCTAATGATTTTATCTATCAACATGGCTTTAATTAAAATACTAATTTATATATTTATACAAGCATTTATCATTTTTAATTCTTATAATTATTATGGTTTCCTTATCCACTGAGTTTTTCCTTATGGATTTTGGAGGCTGATCTCTTTTGAATTAATGAATATATATAGTTTTATTCACTTAGCTAGTTAAATACCTACCAACCTTCAGAACTCTTAGTATTCAAAACTCTTAGTAAAAGTGGGTATACTAGGAAAGAAGTAACCTTCCAATTTTAGGGAAGTCTCAGATGCTCCTTTTAATTACTGAATGCACACAGTACACAAAAGCATTCTAGGTATTTTTGAGATAAATGATTCTAGGGGGATATCATTCTTTGGTGGATTACAAGGTAATTTTTTCCCAAACTACCAACATTGTTCCATTAAATCATCCAACTTTGCAGAAAATCTAGACTGGACATGATCTGGAACTATAGAGCATGCCTAGGTTGCTGCTTACAAGCATTCTTAGGAACCAAGTGGACCTTTGGATTTATCATTTACAAAACAGGTCATGTTTGTCTCAGTTGCTGACCTCTCATTTAAAAAAGAAACAACCACCTTCCTTTCCATCTTGGAATCAATAATGCATGTTGGTTCCAAGGTAGAAGAGTAATAAAGGCTAAATAATGGGGGTTACATGGCTTCTCAAGGGTCACACAGTTAGGAAGTATCTGAGATTAGATTTGAAACCAAGACCTCATATCTCAAGGCCTGACTTTCGATCTAATGTCCTTGTCTTTCTCCATGGACCAATTATTATAGCCAAAGGGAAAAGCACTACCCAATCTCAAGCATTCAGACAATATATTTTTAATGCTGTAATTATAAATATTTGCTCATGATTGAGGCCTGGCCTTAGAAATAAGAAAAATGCCAAACAGCTTCTTGTAACTATTATTTTAACATTCAAAACAAATATTTGGATAACCAAGTGAAAAAATAGCTAATTGTTAACATTTACATATTATTTTAAGTTTTGCAAAGTACTATATACATATTACTTCAATGGATTTTTCCAAGACTGGAAGGCGAATGCTATTATTACTTTCATTTTTCATTGAAGAGGAAATTGGCCAACACAAGTTTAGTGACTTGACAATAGAATCACATGGCCAATAAGTGCCTGAAGTAAAATCTGAATACCAGTTTTCCTGACTCCTAATACAGTGCTCTCTATCCACTGTTACCTAGTTGCCTCTGGAAAGAAAGATAGGGATTTGAATAGACTTTTGGAGAAAAAATGGACAAATAAGTTAGTAAATCAGGCCCATTAGTGTTAGTGCTTTTTCCTGAGGCTTAGGATTGATGCCCCATGGTGCAGTATATAGCTCTTTTTCTCAATCTCACAGCTCATGTGGGAAAGATGATTTATTACGTTAGTTGGAAAAAATTATTATATTATTTAAAACCAATACTATGTGATTAAAATTTTTCTGCACTTGGAATGTCATCTGACTTCAATAATTATCTAGGGATGACTATGAATTTTGGGTTCTCCTAAGACCTGGATTTACCTGAGGCATTCATGTTTTGGGTCCCTACACCCAGGAATTTTGGGCATTGCCCCAAGTTTATGTTTTATCTTTGCCCAAGTTTTATTGAGTGTTTACATTTACTCATCTCCATCCCAGTTTACATTGCTTTCAAGTTGCCCTCTTGGCAGAATTGTGGTTCATGTCCAGGTACCCTCATCTAAATCCTATATAATATAAATCTTCCAGAGTCTGGAGGAGAGAGATTCATACTTCTTTTCTTACTTGCTCTCCTCTACCAAATGATGTAATAAATTTCTTTCTAAAATTACTTCAGATTTTGGTATTTGTTCTACTGAACAATACCCTGGAGAAGCCATCTTGTCTGTGCATACCTTTAGGCACAAAGGAAATGAAAGAGAATTTTGGGGAAGAAGGGAGGAAAAGAGTGGCAAGGATCTAGTACTAAAAGGTAGCAGTTTCATTCTTTTTAGATGTGAAAGTGAACAAATTAGTGAGAGAAATCAATGCAATTACCTTTGAAATGAGTGAGCCAAAAATGTCCTCTTTGTTTAATTATATTCTCTTTATTCTCCTTTCATTCACCATAAAAGTAATGGATTTAGACTTTAATATTTCCAAAGGTCTATATTTTCATTGTTTAAAACACTCTCTATACCCAGAACACAGAAAATAAGTGCTAATGGAATGCTAGCTAAGTGGAATTGGAGACCACCCCATTTGTAGATACTTTCGTGAATTGCTGGGGTGAGGCACACTCATTACCTAGTGGTCAGCATCTGGTGCAGAACTTTTTAATCTTAACTAATAAACTTTAGGAGGATGATACCCCACCTAGTCTATCCAGAAGCCTTTCCAAATTGGGAGGACTTGTTACAGATTGTGTTCCATCAGCATAACCTTCCAGAAATCAAGAGACTTTCTAAACTAGAATGAAATGATCAGAATTAGACTTTAGTTAATTCAAAAGGGTTCAAAGTTAATACTCATGATGCTAATGATAATTTCTAGAGAGTAGCAATGATCTCAAATATATAGAGAATTGAGTAAAATTTATAAGAATACAAAGCATTCCCCAAATTACAAATGGTCAAAGGTTATAAACCAGAAATTGTCAGATGAAGATATTAAAATTATTTTTAGTCATATGAAAAAATGCTTCATATCACTACTAATTACAGAAGGGCAAATGAAAATAATTCTGACACATCACCTCATCCATGTCAAACTGGCTGATATGCAAAAAAGAATATGATAAATGTTGAAGGGGTTTTGGATAATTAGGGCACTAATAACTGGTAGAGCTATGAAGTGATTCAATCATTTCAGAGAGCAAATTGGAACATGTCCAAAGTGTCATCAAACTGCGCATGTCTTTTGACCTACTACTGGGTGTGTATCCCAAAGAGATCAAAGATAGGGGGAAAGGATCTATTTGTACAAAATATTGATAGAAGCTCTTTTTGTGGTGAAGAACTGGAAATGGAAAGGATGTTCCTTAATTGGGAATGATTGAACAAGTGATGGTATATGATTGAAATGGAATACTATTGTTCCATAAGAAATGATGAATAGGACAATCATGCACACACACACACACACACACACACACACACACACACACACACACACACAAATCTCAAAAAGACTTACATGAAGTGTTACAAAGAGAACTGTGCAAAACCAGGAGAATTTTGTATACAATAAACAAAAATGTATGATCAGCTGTGAATGACAACTATTATCAACAATGAAAGGATCCAGAACAACTCCATGGGATTCATGATGAAAAAGGCTAGCTAGCCAATGTTATAGAAGGACTTGTTGGAGTCTGAATGCAAATTGAAACATAGCATTCTTTACTATTTCCTCCATGATTTTTCTCTACCATAAGCAGTAGGTATCTTTCTTTCACAGCAAGACTGAAATGGAAATATGCATTATATGATAATATGATGTAGAACAACACTGTCTTGGAGAAGGTAGAAGGGTGGGAGGGAGGGAGATAAAATGGATTGCAAAATGTCAGAAAAGGATTGTTGAAAATTGTATCAACATGTAATCTTGGGAAAAAAATTTTTTTTAATTTAAAAGAGAAAGTGACAGTGCTAGTTCTAAGATATCTCTGTTCATGGTATTTTGGGGACATTATAACTCTTACTACCTTCAATTTTTCTTTGCTTTTCAAGAATTATCTATTACCTCCTACATATACCTGTTTTCACTGTATGGGTGTCTAGTGGACTTTGGGGCTGTCATGATCTCTGCTTTCATACTAATGACAGCATGGTGATGGTTAATGATTCCACTACTTCGTGGATAAATTTAGTCTTACTCTGGCTCTTACACAGCACAGAAAACTACATGCCAAAGGAAGTAGTAAAAAACAAACTAATGAATTGTCTAAGCACTGTCTAAGAAAAAATCTCTTCAGTGATTTTCTATCTTTATAGACATATCTGTAGGAGAGATACTCGGAGAAACCAAATTCCATTCATATCATAAGCCAGATGATAAAGCAATTACTCCAATGTTTTAGGCATGTTGCATTAAGTAAATTACCTTCTCATTTAATTGAACATGCATTTATTATGTACTATGCTAAGTGCAGGGGGGCACAAAACCAAAAATGAAAGCCTTGACTTGTGTTATATTCAAGGAGAAACAATTTGCACAGATGCTAATTACTATAAACATATGTGTATAGGTTTATGTATACATATATATGCATATATATTATATGGGATCTACAAATTTATATTGGAGAGAATGGAAGAAGACATGTAAGAGGGAATGTAAGAGACAGGCTGACAAACAAGGAGGTAAATGAGCTGATTTTTAAAGAAGAATTTCTTTAGATTTTCTTTAGATTTAGAATTTCTAAGATGCTGGGGTGAGGATACTGAATGCATGAAAGACAACCTGTACAAAGGCAAAGAGGTGGAAAATAGAGTATTATTATAAGGGAACAGCATGTAGAACACTGGATAGATCACTGGAGCAGCCAGTATATGTGAAGTCGGAGAGGAAGTAGGAGGATAAAAATATGAACCCAACCTAGAAATTTAGATTGGAATCAGATTTTAAAAGGTTATAATTGCCAGAGAAGTTTGTATTTTATGCCAGAGGTAATAGGCATCCCAATAGTTCCATACTGGTAATAAACTCAACCTCTACTCAGCCTAACAGTATTCTCTATCCAAGATTTCTTCACTGTTTAAGCGCTACTAAAAATATTTTCAAAAACATTAAGCTGTGATCATGGAAAATCTTTTCTGGTGGCAAAATATTCTCCAAAAGCAACTCTTACATTTGGTTTAGAAAAGCAAGTCCTGAGCATGACCTTGTGGAGAAGGGTACATTTCAGACCATCTCATAAATAAAACGTACTGGTATTCAAACTTTTTTGCCACAAAAATGTTAAAAGGAAATGTTTCAGGACATAAATCCAGAGCCCAAGTGAATTGGGCACAGTTTTATGGTCAATAGTAAAAGCTGTCATCTGGTTTGTCAATTATACGCCAGCTGAAAGGTCTTCGAGTAAGTCCCCACACAAAAGACGGTAATGGCTCACAGAGACTCTACCTCACTGCCTGGTGTCAAAGAGCAGCTAATTAATAAGTGCCTGGCTAAGGCCGTTCTGACATTAACGTAAACTAATGACATTAAGGAGTACAGTAAAAATCTCCAACTGAGGATTTACATAATAATTTATAATAGTTCCCTATTGTCTCTCAGGTCAATAACCTGCAATTTCAAAAGATGCTAATACATATTTACATGTTAGACTTCAATGGCTTCTAAGAGTGAATTATGAGCTCTGGGCTGAGCCAACTTATTGCTATATTATGAGAGCAGATAAACGCTTCTCCTCTAAAGAAAGACCAGAAGCAAGCCACGGGGGGACAGAGTGGACCTTTTAAATAGACTGTTGATTTCTGGGTTTTATTTTTAAAAACACATTATAGTTTCCTAGGCTTATAGCAGCAAAAGGACTTGGCATAAGAGAGGTAGCAGCCCAAAGCCCCATTCGTTTTAAATGCAGGGAAAAATGGAACTGCAAAGTCTACCTTATGTGGACATTAAGAATTAGAAAAGGGAGAAGGATGACACAAGACAACATTGAGCTGGGTACCTTTGTTTTATTATTTTATTTAATTAATTTTTTAATTTAAAATTTCTTTATTTAATTAATTAATTTAGAATATTTTTCCCTGGTTACATGATTCATGTTCTTTCCCTCCTCTCCTTCCACCCCGCTCCCTTAGTCAACGTGCAATTCCACTGCGTTTTACATGTGTCATTGATGAAGACCTATTTCTATATTATTAATAATTGCATTAGGGTGGTCGCTTAGAGTCCACATCCTCTGTTACCTTTATTTCCAAATCATAAAAACCCTACATGAGAATACTTAGGGCCTCAAAGCAAATTCCAGCAGGAACAACAACAAATTATTCTGGTGCACTGGGGATTTTGGATGGCTCTTAAAAGTGAACAATCACTAAATGATAATTACATCTGACACTTAGAGGTAACTAGTCTAATTTTTTGAGCAAATTACCATGATCTATCACAAAACAGAATACAAAATATTTTGTATTTTTTTTTATTTTGAGGCAGTGCATCTTCCTGACCAATTTGTGAATATAAACAAAATCCTCCAAATGCAATTAGGCTCATCATAGTCCCAGCCCTATTTTTGCCAATCACAAATTATGGTTTGTGTATTGGTTATCTTTCCTAAAGGTTTTGGGGGATTAGAAGGAAGGCTCTCATTAAGTTGATGCTTTCCTACTTCAGGCTGAAGGAGGAAAATGTGTTTAGTTAACCATATTTATGATAATTAGAAGGGAAAAAATACTCCTGCTCAAGAGCTGGGCACTGAAGGATAAAAGCATTAGCCTTTTACTTCTGGAGATGGGGACTCGGGGCCTGCTTAAGCTTCAAGTTAGGTGCTTCTGAGTTATAGGCCCCATCACAGGACCTAAGGGCTGTGGATGCAAATGTGCTTTAGGACAAATGGCATTCTCTGCTTAAGTGAGATCCAGCACCTGGGTCTTATTCAGGGTTCCCACAGATCATGACTGAGACATATTAGCCAGTCTGCAAGACAAATTCATAGAGTATTTACTCACAATTTAATTTCATTTAGCTATCAACATTCATCCCTTGTTTTCAGGGGCACCAATTTCACTCCCCAAAAGGCATTAAAATTCGTTATCAAAATACTTTTTGCTTGATAGTGCTGTATGCCCCAAATAAAACAACAACTTGGGAAAGAATGATATTTAAATTGTTTTGGACAGCCATTATAGGCAAGTAATCATCATTATTTAATAGCTTCCACAATCATAATCATAATTTTGTAATAATAATTCCTAAGTAGTAATTAAATAGAAGAAATTTGCTTGCATAAAGAGGAAGGTCTAATACATAACATAAAAGGGAGCATAATAAAAATAACAACAATAATAGGTAATATTAATATAGCACTTTAGGATTTGAAAAATGAAAGAGAGAGAGAGAGAGAGAGAGAGAGAGAGAGAGAGAGAGAGAGAGAGAGGATTAGGGCCATGATGCTGACATTATCCAGAAAATCTGCATAAGACTTGAGATGTAAGGTCAGTGCAACATCACCATGATATGTCACATGAGATATTGCTGTAAACATGCTTGATATCCCCAAACACCCAAGCTTCGAACTCTGCAACTACATAGAATTATAGTTCTTTTACTATAAATTTGATTTTTTGAAAGGGTGTAGCTATTCATTTATGTTATTAAATAGTAAAACATTCTGTAAAGGCAATATTATATTTAACAGAATATAAATTTTATGCATTTGTAAGTTACTAAACTTTTAAAAAAGTATCTGTACATTTCTAGCCTTTGTGTACCTCAAATGTACCTCAAGCTGTTTCCCATATCTAATTCCTCTGATCTTATCTCTGAAAAAGCTACTTACCAAAAGAACTAAGAATTAGACTTGGAAAACAAGAGTAAGCAGTGGTTGAGTAGTTTGTGGATGAACCACAGTGATCATACCCAATTCTGAGGAATGATTGGGAGCCCTCTTCAAAATACTAGAAGGCAAGCTATAGTATCTTTCTACTACTGTCCCTTGGTAGTTCTCCTGATCTTAGCAATGGCATCTAAAATAGAAACACCATGAGCTCAGGTTGTTTATGAATGAGTGGTGTTAGACCTGACCCACTGGCCAATAGGGGCTCTATTTTGAGTCAAGTGGCTTAAAATTAAACCACTGACCCACTGGTAGCTGGCAGACACAAGGATCCTGAAAGTTCCCTGAATTACCATTCACTAATAGCCTGAAGAGAAAAGTTATAATGTCTATGAATGCATTTTCAAATAATCCATCAAACAATTGTCAAGAAATATTTTTGTGTGCTTAGCAAACAAAAGAAGCTCAGAGGAAGTGCTCTTTGACCCAAAGAGGTTTATAATCCACTTAGAGAAATAAGACAAGACAGTATACGATTAAATCTTAAATTATGAGATATGGACTATAAGTGCTAGGGGAATTCAGAGAAAGAGAAGATCAATGAAGGCTGGGGAAAGGGTTGAATGAGGTTTCATGAAGGTGATGGGACTTGAGAAGGTAACACAAGTGTATCTGTTGCTTTAAGGGTTCAAACATAAGTTTTTCACAATAACTCTGTTAAGAGGATTTTAAAGAATGGTTTGAAAAGATTGCCTGCCCTTCAATCCAGCCATAGCATTGTTGGGTTTGTAACCCAAAGAGATCATAGATAAAAAGACTTTACACAAATATTTATAGCCGTGCTTTTTGTGGTGGCAAAAAACTGGAAAGCGAAGGTATGCCCTTCAATTGGGGAATGGCTGAACAAATTGTGGTATATGCTGGTGATGGAATACTACTGTGCTCAAAGGAATAATAAGCTGGAGGAATTCCACGTAAACTGGAAAGACCTCCAGGAATTGATGCAGAGTGAAAGGAGCAGAACCAGGAGAACATTGTACACAGAGACTGATACACTGTGGTGAAATCGAATGTAATGGACTTCTGTACTGGCAGCAATGTAAGGACCCAGGACAATTGTGAGGGATTTATGGAAAAGAAAGCTACCCACATTCAGAGGAAGAACTTCATGAGTGGAAACACAGAAGAAAAACAATTGCTTGAGCACATGGGTTGATGTGGACATGATTGGGGATGTAGACTCGAAACAACCACACCAATGCAAATATCAATTATATATAAATAAGACCTGATTGATGACACATGTTAAAACCAGTGGAAATGTGCATTGGATATGGGTGGGGGGTGAAGGGGAGGCGAAGGGGAAAGTAAAAATATGAATCATGTAACGATGGAAAATTTTTCTAAAAAAATAAAATATTTAAATCTTAAAAAAAAGAATGGTTTGGATTTGTCTAGTAAAAAAGGTTATTCCAGGTGAAGAGAAAAAACATGAGCAAAGGCATGTTGGTAGAATTAGAATATTTCTTTTCAGAGTAGTGAGGAGCCCAACATGACTGTAGTGAAACATTTGTCTTGGGAAGAGGTAAGTAATTAAGGGAGATAGGTAAATAGATGAAAGACAAGAAGGAAATGAGGAAGAAGAAGAACTCTAAAGACTAGGCAGAATAATTAAAATGATATAAAAGAATGACAATTGATAATAATAAATGACATTTGTCTAATACTTTGTGATTTGTGAAGTGCTATACATTGTTTTCTTTGATCCTTACAAGTATAGTATCAGGTAGTAACTATTCAGGGTTTCTCAAAATTTTTAGTGTGATTGGTATGTATATGTACACTTATATGCATGTATATATATATACATATATGTATATCTCTTTCTGTCTATATAGCATTCCCTTTTTGTTAATGAAGAAACAGAGGTTCAAGGAAGAAAATGTGGACTTATCCATGATGACACAGTAAGTAAAGGAAGTAGGATTCGAACCCATATGTCACTTGATTCCAAGTTGAAGGTTTTTCACCCCATTTTACATTAATGGCAGCAGTGGGATGTGATACAGTAGAGACAATGCTGGATATAGAATCAGGGTACACTTTGGTTTATATCCTACTTTTAGTTCTCATTCCTTTGTGATCCTAGGAAATCACAAAATATTTTTATCCTCCGTTTGTTGATCTGTAAAAGGAATATGCTAGAACTTCTAGTAACTACTTCATAAGCTTGTTGGAAAGTTCAGACAAGAAAATATTTTTAAAGCACTTTGCAAATCCCGAAGTACTATATAAAAGTAAATCAATATAGCCGTCAATAAGCATTTATTAAGAATCTACTATGTGTCAGTTCCTATGCCATTTGTTGAATATACCAAGACAAAAATCATGAAAGAAGTATTGTCCTTGAGGAGCATACATTCGATGGAGGGAAACAATTCACACATCAATTTTCACTTCACTGCTTCCTGTTTGTCTATCATAGCAGTATTCATTGTCCTGCTTGGAAAAATGCCATTTTCAAATTCTAATATATATGCAGATGGGAAAGAAAATCAGATACAGTACATTTAGGTTATCTACCTTTCATCATTGTTAATTCTTTATCTGCCAGGATTTAGAGAATTGCCTCTTCTCAAGAGCTCTACCTTGTATAAGATGCTAAAGGCCATGATAATTTCAACTTAAACCTATGCAGAATGTGATAAAGAATTTCAGCTGTAATTTGGGGGTGAAAGTGTTCTGGAGGAAAAAGAAAAAAGTGAACACCTTCCCAAAAGAAAAGGACAAATTCTTTGGCCACCATTAGCTCTCTGGTGCTCAACTTTTGTTCTTTAAAAGAAAGAAGTTGGTTTTTTTAAAGGTTTCTTCAAACACGTTCTGTCCTTGACTTATAGGTTTTGTATTAGACAGTGATCATTAGTTGAGCACCTGCTGTGTGCTAAGCTCCTTGCTCAACTCAGCTTGGGTGAATAACTTGGTGAAACTCCATGGGACCAGGGAAAACAGCCTGGGGTGTTCATCTTTATACCAAGAGACTAAGAAAATGGAATAGGCAGATGGGGGTGGAATGCTCTAATATTATAGGGGAGCATTCAACTCAAGGGGAACCTGGAACATCTTTGGGTAATCAGGAAGCAATATTTTAACCAGTGATTGATAACAGAATGTCATGAATTAATTGGCTATTTTTTTCCATAATTTCTTAACTGTGCTTGTACTGAGTGTCTGATTAATTAAGTCCCTTCATTGCTCACTGGTATTCAAAAAAGGCTGTTAGATGCTTCACAGGGGGTGCTCTGCTCAAATTCACTGCACCCTGCAACACAAAACATGCCTCTAGGCTGTGGGGAACATTTGTCATGGAAAGAGACTGGCAAGAAAAGCAAATGAAATATACTGAACTTTAGTCAACATTTTCAAGTTTAAATGAAAGACTCCTTTCCCTCCAATCATCTGCAAGGCATTAGCACCTTAACCTTTCAGACTTGCTAATTCCTGCAAGAGAGTACTTTTCCTCTTTAGAATGCAAGGTAGTTAGGAAGAAATTTAAAGGCCTCTTCTTGATATTGACTTATCCTTGGAAACCTTTTAGAAGTCTTTTTTTTTCTTTTTTCAAGAAGCTACTTGCAGATAGGCATTATTACATAATAAGCATTTTCTTTGGGAAAACTAGTAATAAACTGAAGCAACAGTAATGAATTAGGGCTGGCTTCCTTGAGATATGCTCTGTAATTGTGCTCCAAAGTAGATTTATTGCTATTTACCTCATTGATGTAGTAAATAGGAGTCTTGCGCTCAAATGGAAAAGGGGGAGAAAAAAAAGCTCATTTAATATCTGCCACTTGTAATTCAGAGGATATTGATTTTCAGTTTTAAAAGCATTTCACAAAACCAGGAAGTTGCAATAATATTTAAATCAATGTCGTTCAGATGTCTTTGCAAGGCAAACAAAGCCCTGTCAATTGAACAACCAAACCGCTGTTCAAATTAATCAGTGGGAACTTGATAAATTCCACTGATGTAGAAAATTAGCACTTTGCATGTTTCCCAGATTTTGATTTCATTTGGACGTCTGGTCATGAATTATAACCACTCTTCTCTGGCTCAAGCTATTTCACTTGAAATCCATTACTTCTAGCAGAATTATGAGTCTTGTTAGGGAAATGCTAGCTATTTCCATTTTGAGCATCTGCACTGCAGTTCTATTATTAACATTGAGCTCATTAAAAAAGGGGGAAGAATTAGATTTGTGTCTTGGAGCTGGGGGGTGGGGGGGGAGAGACTGGAGCCTCAGCGAAACAAATAAGCTCACAATGCTGCTTCCAATTGACACAGCTGTCATGTAAGCATTTGCCGCTGCTGTATAGCTCAGGGATCCTGGGCTAGGAGACCTTGTAGCCATATGTAAACAATACAGCGCTGATGACAGGTTTACAGCACCGGAGACAACTATGTGCAGCTGTTCACTCTTCATTCCTATATGGGTTACAAATGTTCCGGCTGCATATTTACAGATGCTCTGGACTGAGTCCTTCTAGGAGCTCAATGAGAGCCAGTGACTTGAGTTTTATGGTCCTCTCTGCACCACTGCCTTCTGAGTCATGCTTTCGAGCTATAAACTTAAAGGAAGAACACACCTGATCTCTTGATTTTTTTTCCTCTCTCTCTCACAGTGTTGTGTGTCTGTCTAGCTCCATCGCTTCATTCCCTCCCTCTGTTTCTCTCCCTCTTTCCACTTCTCTTCCTCCTCCAACTATTTCTCTCGAGTTAGCACTCGGGCAAAATATCTATCGGCCACTGGAGGACTGAATGCAGATGCAAAGCTTGATCACCCCACTCTGCATGCCACATTGATCAGAAGGTCTCCCCAGATCATGAAATCTCAGATTAATGGTGAAACAATGCCATTAGGTCGTTTACTCTTTTCCCAAGTTAATGACATTCTTCAGTTTACAGAATTCTCCCCCCACCCCCCCAGCATTTATTCCAAGATGACTTCGAGAGAATTAAAATCGGGACCAATTATGATATCAGCTGGGCTTATGTTGGCAAAAGGATTAATAAGTCAGGCATTCACAAACAGGGACTATTTGTATTAGGCTGATACAGGAAATTATATATATGAGTTCCTTGATACTCACTGAAAGTTGGAACTTTGAAGCAGTGGCAATGTGAGAAGTTTTCAAAAAGAGAAAAACAGAATTTCTTGACTTAAAGCCAGCATTGTGACACCAAATCTCTCCCTAAAAATCTTGCCCTTTCAGAATCAATATTCTACCATTGGTGTTGTATGGCTACAAATCATAGAATGTCATTGTCTCTAAGGAATTTAAAATAAGTAGAAGCCAGAGGGCAAAGGAGCAAGGAATAGTAGATGTGAGCAGGCTGGGACATATTAAAAAAAGAGAGAGAGTTACAAAGCTGCACCAAAATAAAAGGGGGCAACTAAAGAAAGGAAATGTTGAAAAAAACAAGAGTGATTTGTTATGAAGAACAAAGAATAACTAATAGAAAGGTCATGTGCCCTACTGCTCTCATGATACTGAAAGAAATTAAGGAAGACTCAACACAATAGGTGGATACTCTATAGTGATTTATGGTGAAGTAGTTCACCTCATAAAACGAGTCCAGACATCCAGAAGTTCAAATTAGTGGAACCAATATTTATTTATTAATCTACCGATTAATAAACATACCTACTGGTCAGGACAACTATCCGAGTGAAAGCTGCACCAGACTGAAATTGCAATGCAGTTTTTATAGGGTCCAAGATACAAAGAAAAAATAATGTTCATTACTGAGACATAGCTTTGAAGCAAACTTTTATCGTCTGGAAGTTAGTAGCACGGGATTTTCCACCGTACATCTTATCCTGGACTGTGAGGCAGCTATAGGGAGTCATTTTCTCATGTGAATGTTATTTAGAGCTGTCTGACCTTCACAGGAAGGCTCATTTCTGATTTCTACTTTTCCCCAGGGAAAAACAGGTTTTCTGGGCAATGACTTAGTTTACCTCACTTCAATGGGAGGACATGGACAAGACTTGCACAGATTGGTCAAAATTCTAGCTTTATCATTAGAGGAAAAACCCTATTAATAAAATCACAGTAGCATTTGAGTATATTTATAGATATGCCAGGTAAACAAGAGAACTAAGACAATGCCAGAATTCAATTAATTCAAATCCCCAAATCTATGGTTAATCTAAAGCATCCCAATAAAAATCAAAGCAAAAATAGGTGTGAATATTATCGTCCTAATTAATTCAGATACTTGTCTCATGTTTTTCTTTGTGGGGGGACAGAAAAGAAAGGCAAAAGTTTTTCCCCCAGAAACTGAACCATATACACCAATTATATTAGAGATCATCTAGAGAACATATGAATTAACAGCTTCTATCAGAACCCCTTGTGCCTTAGAATTATTACACAGGATTATTATCATGTAGTTGCTACTGTAGCTTAGAAGAAATGGGTTTTAAGCCAGGGGAAGCCCTTTCTACCAATCCAGTCCCATCCAACAAGCATTTTTACATTCCTTTCATAGTTAAAGTACAATAAATTGGCACTGCAAATACAAAAACAAAAGAATTCTTAAAAGACAGAAGTTTCCCTCAAAGAGTTAGTATCCCCCCTGCCACACACACACACACACACACACACACACACACACACACACACACACACACACACACACACACAGAGGAAAATGTTGTTACTCCACCAAGGGTATTCTTTTCCCACTGCTCACAACCAATGTGGGTTTCATGCTCGTCCCTCACTATATCAGAGTTTCCAATGGAAGAAAAACAGAGGGAGATGTGTTATTGCCATCTTGGTTTTAAATTCTGAACACATTTTCCTATATAAACAATGGCAAAAATACAAGGAATATACTTACTCCTATTGAATCTCTAGTTAGGTACATTTGAAATTGCATAATTCTTGCTAGCCAGAAATCTAACCATACTTCAAACATTGTTCCTGTGGGCAAATGACTTCTAAGTTCTGAGAGACAGATTTACAAATGAGTGTTTGCAAAATAACCTGTTTATGGGTTAGGGCTTGCTTATAGTAATGTGAGTTCTCTAAACTTGGATCTATTTTAGAAAGCATAGCCCCACACATTTTGGCTCCATGAAGATATTTTAAAAATAAAGGCAGGAAGTGGGAAGGGAACAAGACCTTGAAATCTATACCACCTGGATTCAGAATGTGCTAAGTAATGTGTTGCGGTGGCTTGTCCCTATATCCTGGGGAGTCCAACAGGCTCTATGAAGTCTTTGTCAATCCTATAAATCATGCACAGGCTTTCTACCCAATAAATACTGAAAGCTGCATGGAAAATGAATTCGTATTCAAAAAAGGTAGCTGCTCATCTCCAGGGTTTGGAGCTTGGGGAGAAATTATAAATGCTTTATAATTTTTCTTTCTTTATTGTTCCCTGTCTTCTTTCTGAAGTCCACTCCCAAATCAGACACCTTGCTCTCTTCCATACCAATCATTCAATAAACACTACTATGTGGCAGGCACTGTGTGAAGCACTGATCATATAAAGAGAGGAAAAAAACAATTCCTGTCCTCAAAGAACTCACAATCTAAGCCCCATGCCAAGCCAACAGATATCGACAAATAAACTCTATACACGATAAACAGAATATAGTTTCTAGAGGGAAGACATTAAAATTGAGAGATTGGGAAAAGCTTCCTATAGAAAGTAGGAATTTTGCTGACAACTAAAGGAAGTCAGGAAGCAAAATGAGGAGGAGAGCAGGGGGCAAAGGAAACCCAGATTCATAGTATTCCTGTTTACTGATCACCTCTGCTGGAAGGTGGAGAGAGAAACCAAGTTGGAACCTTCAATCCAGATAGAGTATTTGCATTCAGGTGGGTCAATTATCTTGATTTTAGATTGTATTCGAGTCCAGGACTGTAATCTCCTTCTGCATCCTGTCAGCAATAGCTCAATACATGACAGTACTTCCAGACAATAAGTTATTGGCATATAAATCTTTACAGATATCAACACCACATTTCATGACTGATTTAAAGATAGTTTCAAGGATTCCACAGGATTCAATACTTAAGAAAGATGGTTGGAAGAGAGCTTCTGGGCACCAGAACCTTTTGGCACTATTGGTAATAATGTGGCCATCGGGGACCGACATCTTTTCCAGAGAAGGGCTCGATGCAGAAGTGGCCATCTCTTGTAACAAAGCTTCTCCTTGCTGTCAAGCATGATTTTCCTCTAAGCTGTAGCAGTGAAACTTTACCCTTTCTCAGTCATGATGATTTCATGAGACAGTATACCAGGTCATGGCTAGTCAGATCCAGATGGTGGCTGGCATGGGGAAGGGCATAACTTTCAAAGAGGGGTACAGAGTGGGTCATACCATCACCAACATCCATCACAAAACCAGTGGCACAACCAGAGGCATCCAGTGACAGTGCAGCCTCTTTGGAATACACATACACTGCTGGGATATTGAAAGTCTCAAACATATTCTGTGTCATCTTTTCTCTGTTGGCTTTGGAGTTCAGGTGGGCTTCTGTGAGCAACACAGGATGTTCTTCAGGGACCACACAGAGCTCAATGTAAGAAGTATGAAGCCAGATCTCCAAGTCATCCCAATTGGTGACATACCATATTCAATGGGATGCTACATTCAGAAAACTTCTCTTGCCTGGGGTTTCATCCTCCACATAGCTGTCTTTCTTGTCCATAACCATCATCATACCCTGAAGTCTGGGGTCCAACAATGGAAGGAGAGATAGCCAAGAGGTGCCGTCTCTTCCAAAGTCAGCCTTGTAAATGCTGGAGCTATTGTCAGCTATGAGGGCAGCAATACCATCATCCATGGTGAACTCTGAAATGGCCAGTTTAAACATTTGATAGAGAGGAGACAGTACCATCTCCGGAGGCAGCAGGAAGGCAAGTGCCACAGGGTGGAAGAATTCATAGCTCTCCACTAGATTGAAATGACAATTTTATATTTGACTGATTCCCAGTAAGCTATGAAAAACATGATAGAATTAACCTTCCTATGGGACAGTTGCAGTCTAGAAGCTACTTAACAGAGAGTGATCTCCAGGCAGGTAAATAGGTAGCTCAGTGTCTAGAGAGCCAGACCTGGAGAAGGGAGGTCCTGAGTGTGAATCTGGCTTCAAACACTTCCTAATTGTGTAACCTTGAGCAAGTCACTTAACCCTAATTGCTTAGTCCTTACTGATCTGCCTTGCAATCAATACTTAGTTTCTAAGATAAAGAGTAAGGGTTGTTTTTTTAATAGAGGGTAATTTTCTAAGGGACCTCTCAAAGACCTCTTTTCTTTCATGTGATACCAACCCTTGGCAGGGCAAAAGAACAGGGATGAGTTGCTTAATGTTCAACCTTTGCTCTACCTAGTCATCTGTTCCACAGTGAATCTTAGATGTATCAAGAAAAGAGCTTGGATTTTTGGTAGAGATTGTCATGTCTATAATAGTTCTTTCATTAGGGAAATTCCACCATATTTCTGATCTTCGTTAGGCACTAAGATGGAATAACACAAAATCTGAGTTAAAAGACACTTCAGTGTCCATCAAATTTACTTTATACACAAAAAGAATGCTTATTATGAAATACCTCATGAGGGCTTATCTAGCATCTAATTAATTACTTGCAAATTGAATTGGGGGAGATGTATCACCTCTCAAATCATTCCATTCTTTTTTGTATAGTTCCCAATAACAACATGATAGTTTAAATAATGATAATAGTATTTATATGGCACCTATATGTGCCAAGCACAGGCTAGATACTTTACAAATATTATCGCATTTGATCTTTGCAACAATCCTTGGAGGTAGCTGCTATTATAAGCCTCATTTTTTAGTTGAGGGAAATAAGCAAACAGAGGTTAAGTGACTTTCCCAAAGTCAGGCAGCTAGTAAGATCTGAAGTCGCATTTGAACTCACATCTTCTAAAGTCTAGGCCTAGTGTTTTATTCACTGAACCACTCTGCTGCCTATGGACACCTTTTGAGGGCTCTAATGGAGTCTGGACACTGATGGGCACCATTATTCTAAATGAATTGGCTACAAATTTCAGCACATGCATATGCTTTTAGAAGTGTTCAATTCATAGTTTCTGTAATACATACATAGATGCAAGTTACAACCTTTCTGTCTCCTTTTCTGTAAGGTCATGCTTAAGGAAAGTAATTTGGGGAACAACTGAAGTATATCATTAATCCCTCTACAGCTAGAGAATATTTTTGGGGCAATCCATTATACGAGTAAGAGAAAGAACATCAGATTAAGGTAATTTTTGTTGTCCTACCGGACTCTCCCAACATCTTTCTCACTCTATAACTGAGAGAAAAGATTTTCTGGAATATAGCTCCTTTAGGGACAAGTTTTAATGAGTAGATTTGTCAAATTCATGGCACAGCTTTTTTTTCAAGAATCATAGGTGCACTCCGGAATTTTATCAATAAACAAGCATTTATTGAGTGCCTACTACATATCAAGCACCATACTAAATACAAAGACCAAAAGGAAACAGTCTCTACACTCAAGGATTTTACATCATATAAGGGGAGAAAACTCACAAAAATATAAGTAGGAGCTCTGATATCAGCTGAGTCAGGGGATGGACTCTGAGAGTAGCAGGACCCCGTAGTAATGGTCCTCTAAGTGACAGGAGTTACAATCTGCCCACGTATCAGAATTTTAAGTTGTGGTTGTTGTTGTTCAGTTTTTCAGTCCCGTCTGACTCTTCATGACCCTAGTAGGGTTTTCTTGGCAAAGATAGTGTAGTAGTTCGCCCATTCCTTTTTCATTTTATAAGTGAGGAAGCTGAGGCAAATAAAGGGGCTTGCTCTCAGTCTCATACCTATAAGTGTCTGAAGTTTGATTTGAACCCAGATATTCCTGATTCTACTTCCGATGTTCTATCCACTACATCACCTAGCTCCTCTTGTATGTAGTGCTAGGAAATAATCAATGGGGGCTTTGTGAGAACTATTACTACCATATTTATTTTTCAGAAAGAAGCAATTTAGTTTTTGATGATGTGGAACCATGAATCTTCAATATTATGGCAGAGTTGCTCCTTTCTCAGACTGAGTATTAAAAGTTCCTGTTGGGAAAGAGAGATCTTCCTTCCTCCGTTTTCAACTTTATTTCTAGTACTATTCTGAGTATTAGAGAAAGTGTGGCATATTAGTCATGAACTGACCGAACTATGTCTGAAAAAAAGAAAAGAAATTAAGAGGCTGAGTAAAAGGATGAGCAAACATTATTCTAAATCCCCCAAAGATTCAATAGGCAAGAATGACTGAGTGGGAAACATGGGATGGAGGAAAGGTCTAGGAGAGAGGGCACTATCAGGTCTTGGTAACTTTTGTTAGACAAGGAACAGGGACTTTGGGTTATGTGGGGCAAGTAGCCAGGTTTCCATAGCTACCTGAGGTAGCCTACTGTGTGGAGAGCAAGATTGTTGGACCTAGTTAAAGAAAAGAATGTCTTGAATGGCATGTGAGAGATATTTCATGCCTTACATTTCCAGGAATCCTTTCATTAGTGAGCCTCAATAAGCACCATTTCTTAGTGAATAAAGCTAAGAGCAAGAAGCAAAGATGGCAAGAACCACCACAACCACAATAATAAATAAATCATGTTCATATAGTGTCTTAAAATTTTCAAAACATTTTACATACATTACCTTCTTTGACTCAATTTTCTGAGACAGTTATTATTATTCTATGTTACAGGGTTCACACAAATTAAGTAATTCACCCAGTTTTGAGCAACTGATAAGTGATTGAGGCAGGATTTGAACACAAGTTTTCTTGTCTTCAAACCCAAGATTCCATTCACTATATCATGCTTCACAGACGGAATATGGAAATGATGGAAGAAAGGATGGAACAGAACAGTNGGGGCAAATCCCCATACTATAAATGCAAATCTCAAAATAGTTTTGGACAATTCAACAAAGAAGTTGTACTAGAACACAGACATTATCACGGATCACGTATATATGCTCAGACAAAACAGTGATCCACAACAATTGAGGTGTTTATATGAGATGCTACCATACCAAACATTTGTAGCCTCCAAATCATGTGAAACGAAAAGGTCTCAGAATATAGAGAGCCAGAGGAAAAAATGAAAACCATGTGGGAATAGGAAAAATTACACAGCATTTCCCACTATCTTCTCTACTGCTGGAGATGTTCTGAAGAGGATGTCAGTGAGATGACAAAAAATGAGCCTGCAGCCCAACACTTTCTTTCTCTTTCCAAAATATAAAGAGAAAGGTAGATGAGAAATGGGGTGAGAAAGAGAGAGAGAAAGAGAGAGAGAAAGAGAAAAAGAGAGAAACAGAGAGAGAAGACACACAGAGACAGAGCAGAGACAGAGAGAACAGGAGGGGGAGAGAGACACAGAGAGAGAGAGAGACCATGAGACAAAGATATAAAGAGGTGTAAGGGGAGAAGAAAGAGAGACAGAGACAGAGACAGAGACAGAGAAAAAGAAAGAGACAGAGACAGAGCTACAGAAAGACACAGAGACACAGAGAAAGAGAAATAGAGACACAGAGAGAAAATGCCTAGCAGCAAACAGAGGAGAAAGGAGGAAGGTTAAACAAAGCAGAAGGGGCTCAATGTAGGTCCTTAGGGAGGGCAGTAGGGTAGTCCAATGGATGGAAAAGAAGTCTTAGTAATACCTAGAAACATTCTAATTTTGTTTTGTTTTGTTTTTCCCTTGAAGTATTATCCCAGTCAGTTTCAAACTGAAAGTCTGAAAGAGGATTGTACAGGTTCCTTTACAGATGTAGAAAAGGAACAAATTAGCCCTACCTTGAGTCCTATGCAAGAAAATATTAGAGTCTTTTCATGACTTACATACTTATAAATGTGAAGCTGTTGTCAATACTGGCTGTGCAGTGAAGAGGAGTCCTTGGCTGCTGGGAAATAACTCTAACCACAGGAATACCTTCCCAATATGACTCATGTCCTTCATGGCCCAGGTGCTCTATTACAAAGGTTTCAATTAAACAAGAGAGAAAATGACCAAAAAAAATTTTAGAAAATCCAAAACAATATTTGAGACATAAATAGTCATCAGGAAGCTTCACAGACATCTGGACAGGTACATTAAAATATAGTATAAGCTTAAATACCTGGAAAAATGAAGTAATATCTATAAAACTTGAAGTCCTATCAGGTTGCTAGTGAAAAGAGACATGATTAAGCATTCAGGTGGCAGCATGATAATGTTTCCAAGACCTTTACTTTTGCTAGATTTGTGGATAACATAGGAGAAATGGAAGAAATTAAAAATCTCTCCTACCTCAGGGGTGAAGTGGGAGAGCGGGAGCAGTGTTCACTTTCAGCTTTGGAACTCTTCTCAATGTCAAAATCAATGTACAACTTCTTAGGATTTTAACTCCAAAAGCAAGAGCATCCAAATAATTTTAATTACCATAAGGTCTAGGAAAGAGTCATAAGTAATGACATGTACTTCAGAGAAAATCTGCTTTTGCCTTATATTATGCTTCACAGGATATACAGCTGTTCAGAAATCACATTAGATGCAATCTTAGTAACATTCATTTTGAAAAAGTTATTTGTTTTGTCTTATACTCTGAGTTTAATTTGAAGGTTTTCCTATCCTTGTTGATACTGGTAATTTTCAGGATGCTAGAAATAATGACTATGTTTATGGCACATCTGATTTCTTTATAGCGTGCTCTCCCTCTAATGGGGTCACATAGTATTTAAGAACAAGAAATCTGGAGACACTTCACTATCCACAAACAAAACTAAACATATCCCATTTTCAAGAATAAATTCTAATAAATGGATGATTTTCTATTCTTGATCTCAACCCAGACAGAGTTAGAAAGAATAAGCAACCAGAATAGTTTGAATCCTTCATAGAAATGTATGGTGTAAGATTTTAAAGGAATAGAAACTTCAGGCATATCAACCAGGAAGAAAATATCTCTACTTTTTTAGAATAGACTTAGAGCAAGAATGGCAGAAATCCAATGCTGCAAAATTTCATTATTGGAGTAGCTATCCTTTTTCCTATCATACATGTGTGCGCATGTGTGTGCACACACTTTTATAGGTTACTCTTACTGTTTTTTTTTAAACAATCCTGCTAATGAATATTGTAGTGTGAATTATTTGTTTCTTACTAATCAATAGTGGGCGAAATACAAAGGACATTGGAGTTCCAATTCCAGAGTTGCGATATCCCATTTCCAGTTCCATGATAGCAATAACAACATAGCATTTTAGGATTTGCAAAGTATTTTCTTTATTCTACAAATCAGTCAAGTCACATTTAAGAAAGGACCACAAATATAGGAATAATTTTATGATGATGGAATAATACTAACTACAATTAAATAATATCTGATGCCTTCTTTGCTAGTAACTGAAACTCAGGCAATATGTTAATTGGGTTGAGGTTTAATTGGACAGATGGTCAGAGTTGTGAGCTGGTAAACTTATTCACAAAAAAGAAATCAGCTTTTTCCCCCTAAGTTCTCCCTTCCATGTCCTAACCTCCCCTCCCCTTCCACTATATGACCACATTTATTTTCACATCCTTTTGGTTCAAACCCTTCTGTTTTGTTTTGTTTTGATCTTTACATGTGCTTATGCTGATTTCCAGGAAAAACATTTAAAACTATAGGCATGCCAGTGGCTTACTGGGAGAAGGGACCTTTCTGGTTTTAATGTTGTTTTAAATACATTATCTCATTTGCTACAACAACTTATAAGGAAGATACCATCAATGCAACCATGACTTACTGTTTCAGTGAATCAGTGACCTCCTCATTGAGGGTACTTCCTCCACTAGTACAAGTGGCAACTCCATCTGTTTCTCATCATCCTGTGTGATTCTTATCTATATTTCTATAAATCCTTCACAGAGGATCAAACCAAAGTCAATGAAGGCCTTCCTTTGGGTCTAAGAGTTGCTCACATTAGGTTGCATATTTCATTTTCTTCTTTTGATAGGAGACGCATTGCAGTGTAGTGGATAGAGGGCTAGCTTGGAAGTCCTGGGTTCATGTCATTCCTCAATCAAACTGGTTGGCTGAGCTGGGGAAATCATAACCTCTCAGGGCAACTCTCTAAGGTCATAGGCATCAGAGAAGGTGACAAACCTGCGCTGGTAGAAGGCATTTATCACCCAAGAATACCTCATTCTAGTGAAATCACAGGCGTAGTCCCTATCCTTTCCAACAAACTTTATTTCTGTATTACAGAGAACTGCAAGCTCAAAGTTGGAAATCGGTCTTGGTATACTATTAGTTCCATGCATAGATTTCCTCCGGTCCTAAATCGAGGGTATGATCCAAGAGAAAGAGGAAATATCTCAGAGTCTACCTAAATCCTCTGGGTTAGGGAAGAAGCTCTTACATAAAGGTTACGAAAGCTTCTGCTCTAAATTAGTATTGCTCTTGGCTGTCGGGTATTTTCATTTAGTAAAGCAATCAAATATTTCCTTCCTGTAACACTTTCTGGGCTTTTTTGGCCTGTTTGACATAAATGAACTCTTCTAAGAATGGTACTCATAGAAATCAAATGCCTTCACATTATTCCCCATCACTAACCATAGAAATATCTAAAAGTACCCATTCTTCCAGGTGCTGGCTGCCCATCATATAGTTCTGACTGTAAGTCACTGTGTTCTCTAAGACAACTCACTTAAGGATGCTGGCTTATCATCTTGAAATAAGCATAGGTTTACCCTGTCACAGATTATGCAAACAAACAAACAAAAACTAGTGTTTCTGCTTTAGCTTTAGTTTAATCAAACATAGCCAGGGTATGAGAGAAGAGTGTCAGAGAAATAATACCTGACTTCTGGAGATAGTTTAATTCTGATTGAAGGTTAGCAAGTCCTGGCTAAGCCAAGCACTAGAACAATATTTAGTTAGATAGGTTAATGTCTTCTCTATCCTTTTGTATTTCTCTACTTTCACCCTTTCCATCTCTTTTATAAATGAAAGATTTTCATATATTTAGCCAAACCATTAATTTTAACACTTACATTTTTGGCAAAAAAATGTACTTTAGAGCAAAAAGGGACCTTAGATATAACTATTTGATTTCCTCATTTTCAAGATTTAAAAAAAAATGAGATCCAGTGAGACTGCAACTTTTTTATGGTCAAATGACTAATTAGTAGCAGGACTGAGTTGAAAATTTAGTCCTCTGATTCCTATCCTGTTCTCTTTTCCCTTTACAGTACCCCAAGGTAGATAATGCAGTCAAAAAGGTAACTCACCTGTCTTCTGCCCCTTGCTTTCAGTCCCGCTGAGTTAGTGCTCTCTTGGGCATGACAGATAGAAAAGAATTGATTCATTTCCCAAAGTGGAAAAAATTAGCCAAGAGTGAAGAAAGATTTATTAATACTGTTAAATTTGTTCCCCATTTAGAGATTAAGAAAAGCTTGGTGAGAATTATCACATGGTCAGTTTCACTTCATAAGAGATGAAAAGTGTCTGTTCTATTCAGTCCTAACTAATGTGAGTAATGGTGCAAAAGATGTGTCATTTCCATGGAATTAATCAAGCACTCTTGGTCAGATTTGGACACCACTTCTGGAGCTAGCTTAGCCCACAAGCTTTCACTAAATCCCTGTATAAGATGTCAGTGCCTCTCTTCTGAACAGGAGATTATAAAAGACTCTACCACTCTCTTGGATACCAAGACTGCAAGCTCTTGACTTAGAAAAAAGGTATCTGATCCAGTTCATGGACAAAAAAAGATGCTAACTAACACATTATATATAAGGAATTTCATTTTAGACATAATATGTCTAGCTGATGAACCTGAATGGAAATAAAAAAAAAGTCTAGAATTAAAACGATAAAACCAGTAGAAGTCTTTGTCAACCCTCTATTTTAATAGGATGTTTTAAAAAAAGTGTTGAAGTAAGCAATATGGTTTTTACTGATAACCCTAGATTGTAGATTGATTACTAATAATACTTTAAAAGTGCAGTCTTTAAAACCATGTGCTTTATCTGGTGTCACTGCACTGTTGACATGGTTACTGAGAATTTGTCATATTTGCTTGTCCCAGACTCCCCCTACCCAGCACTCTGAGTGGCAATCCTTCTGCCATGCCACCGAGGCTGCTACTGCATCACCCTTCACTTCTCAGGCAATTTTCCTGTTCTTGCCTAGAATAGAGTTCAGAGTTCAAAATATCTAAACCTTCCTGGACCCACCATTCTCTACTTCTACTAGGTCTCGATAGGTTTAGATCCTCCATCTGCTCCACCTTCCCCCTCTGCTTTTTCCTCCTTTTACTTTGGGAAGAGTAATCAGATCAATATTACCATTCTCCCCTTTATGTAGATCAATTACCCAATGACTCCATTTACTCTCCCTGTGACTCCCCAGACTAAATCATCCCTCCCTGAAAACAATTGCCCTAAATACATTCTCTTCTCCTGTCAGAATGCCAGCTCCTAGATATCAGGGATGTGTTACTTTTAGTAATTCTATTTCCAGTGCTTGGCACAGTATGCGACACATAGTAAGCAATTGCTATCTTTTTTCATTCATTCATGTATTCATTTACTCAATGTGCTGACAATAGATGGGCAGTGGGGCCATAGTTATGGCTTCTCAATTCAACTTGAATTGGGTTTCCTAAGAGAGATGAATATACTTTTCCATTCAATTGCATATAGACATTATAATCATTAAACACTGCATGTTACATGCAACATGTAATGACGTCTATAATATCATTTGGTATTGGAATGGTCTCTCCAACAGAGTACATCTGGGAAGTAAGGCTGGATCCAGATAGTGCCAGAGAGAGAAGGTTGCATTTTATCCTAGAGACCATACGCAGCTACTGATTATTTTTGAGAAGATGAGATATAGGCAGATCTATTTGGAAGATTATTTTGGCACTTTGGTAGAGAATTGATTGAAAAACTGGGAGTGGGGAGGTTGTCCTTACCGTTGCTCCTCACACATAACCGTGCCATAAGCGGTAACTTGCTTGTACCCACCATTTGTGCATCCAATTCAGATGTAAAACTTCATCTTATGGCAGAAAATATTGCCAGAGTGCCAGTATTCCTCTGACACAAAGTTTTTATTCAATGTGCACAAACAAAACCTAGCCAGCATTGAGAAGTAGATTTGCAATAACGTCTTTGCAACACCTGAATGATAACAATTTGTTATAGGTTTCATATGTGCTCTTGATTAAAAAAAAGTGAAGACTCTCAGAAAAAGAAAAGTTAAATAAAATAGCAAATAAATAATCTGAGAACATAGCTATAGCCTCTTCCTGCAGAATCCAAAGAGGAGATTCATGTGTATTATGAGGTCAAAAGACAGAAAGAACTAAAACCTCTGTTTTATTAAGATAGCTTCACAGAAGATTCCATTTGTCAGAACTAAATATATTAATATGTACAGCTACTCAGTTAAGAGATTAGCATATTGATGAGGTTTGTCTTTACAATCTCTGCCTAGTTGAAAATGTCATAAGCAGATGGAAATGACCTTTTGGAAGCCCTTCCCATTGTCATTCATCTGCCTGTACAGAGAATTGCCTCATTTTATGCTGATGCCATCCCCATCTCTCAAAAATCCTCTGGTCTGTGGAAATTTTTCTTTTTTTTCTTTTTCATTCCCCTAAATTTTACTGGTGAGATCAGGCTCCTTGCCCTCAGCTGGTCTTCATTTGCAGTTTTGTCTGCCTTCATTTGGATGCTCAGAAGTCATATTTAGAGATCAGAACAACGGTTTCTTTTTAAGTTGCTGAGAAATTGAGTATGAAAAGAAAGTAGGACATTGTAAGAAAAGTAGGACCAGGGGAATTAGAAATCGGATAATTTAATATCTGCACACAATTAGTAACTGGAAGAATTTATGAAATTGTAGCCAAGTATACAGAGTATGATTTAATAAATTAGAGGAAGTGAAAAGAGCGATGCAAAATTAAATATTATATATAGCAATTGCTGTCATCGATGCAGCACATTATGATGGGTAAAAGATTTCACATAACATTTCACTTGATCCTCACAATACAATGATATAGGTGTTATCATCCCATTTTACAGATAAAGAACCTGAGATTGACAGCCATCCAGTTACTTGCCCAAGGGCACAAAGCTTCTGAGTTTCTCTAATTTCTATAGCATATTACAAGATGACCTGCTTTCCTTACTATAACTCTGTGACCTAAGTTTAAAGAAACAATATTTGCCTCCGACTTCAAATTAAGGAGTAGAAACTTCTTTAGGTCAATACACAGTCCCTTTATAATACATATATTTGAAACTGACAGAATCTGACAATATTGTCTTAAGTGAATTAGAGATCCATTAACTCCCCCCCAATACAGGTCTGGTGTATCCCAAATAGGTTCCAGGAAAGGCTAGGGATTTTAAAACCCAGATTGAAATATCCATCTAAACTACAAAGTAATTATAATTCTGACCCTGACAATGTCAGTCAAAAATGAAAATAGCTTGAGTGCCCTGAGTTCAACTGAGCCCCCAGGATTGACAGGGTGCTCTGCAACATACATGTGGTGTGCTGAGAATACAAACATGAAACTAAACATTGGTGTCAGGATGCTTGGAAACTACCAGTCTCTGCCCTCTTAGGAACATTGCGGGAGGAGAGATTAGACAGGTACAGAAATAGCTCTAGTGCCCATTAAAGTGGAGTCCCTAGCCAAAGTCCAGGAAAGTGCTAGAGAAAAATGAGGAGGAAGGGAGGAAGAGAGGGTTCACTAGAATTCTAGGGAGGGGTGGGGGAGATGCAATAGAGGAGGCAGCACAGTTTGGCATGAAAATTGACATGCAAATGTCACCTATTATTATGATCTTTGAAATTTCCCCCAAATGAGCTGCCTCCTTCATTCAGGAAAAAAATTTAAACTAATAATAATAGTTGACATTTGCACATCAATTTTCATGCCAGACACACATAAGGAGCTTAGGGAAAGCTTTTTCAATTGGTTATTTTATTTGATCTTGACAACAGCTTTGTGACAGAGCTGTTACCATCACCATCATCCTTGTTCTTATTGTTGTTTGTGGTGGTGGTTCCCATTTTACAGATGACAAAACAGAAATTGTGAGCAATTAAACACATCTAAGGATTTAACACATTTGCTAAACATCATTGACAACAGACAGTAAATGCCAGGTAAACCATAAATACACACACATACACACAAAACACAAGGGCACACACAGCTCAACACATACGCTCACACAAAGACATATACATACAGACATACTGACACACACTCACATACTTTGACATGCACCCTCAACACATACAAAACCATACACACACACATTTCACACTCACATACATTGACACACACCATGACGTACACAGAATGACATGCACACTGATACACACACAGACACACACTCAAATACACAGGAATGACACATACACAGCAATACACACTTTGACACACAGACATACTCACACAGACACACACAGACATACACCAACACTGACACACACAGATGGGCACACCGATAGACACACACATACATAGACACACACACACAACACACAGGTACACACACCCCAACACACAGACTCACACAAAGACATATACACAGACACACTGACACTGACACACACAGATAGACACACTGACAGATACAGACACACACACAACACACAGGTACACACACCCCAACACACACACTCACACAAAGACATACACAGACACACTGACACTGACACACACACAGATAGACATACTGACAGACACGCACATGCACAGACGTGCACAAACAAACACACAGACATACACACAGAAACACACAGACACAGAAAAAATAATTACTAACAAAATGTTACTCAGAACAAGTTCTCCAAGACCTGTTTCGATAAACAGAAAAGTTCACTTGACCAGTTGGGACAGCATGCAATAGTGAGCAGTTCCCACCGAAAACCACCCTTTCCCCAAGTTAAGTCAAACTGGCTTCCTCTGGCAATGTGGGCTTTGTGGCCAGTAACCAGTAAGTGTAAAAGATGACTTCCTCTGCCTGAACTTCAATGTCCTGAAATGCAAAATGGGAATGATAATCTTAGCCTTTTTAGAGGGCTATTTGAGTATCAAAAGAGGTAAAGTGCTGACAGGGCTTTATAAATATTCTAAGCCCTCTGCCTTCCCCCCTCCACCACCTTCATCTCCAGAGGCCTGTTCTGGGCTATAAAAGGTGGGACTTTCAAGGATCCAACAACCCAGAACAATACAGGTGATATTTCACATGGATGGCATCTTAAAGCACCTCCCCAAGGTACTCGATGGAGGCAGGCTCAGGATGGACCGTATATCATACACTACTGATAATCTTCTAAATCCAAGGACAACCCTGTCTGTGTACATTCACTCACCTTATTTGTCTATAAACTCTAAATTCCTTAAGGGCAAGATTTATATCCTTTTTGCTCTGAGGTCACTCAGATTCTATTACAATACTGTATATCTTATGGACAGCTAGGTTGCTCAGTAGATAGTGTCAGACCTGGAGATGGGAGGTCCTGAGTTCAAATCTGGTCTCAGACATGTTCTAGTTGTGTGACCCTGGGCAAGTCACTTAGCCCCAATATACCTAGCCCATATTACTCTTCTAAGACAATGAAGGGTTTAAAAAAAGGAAAAAACAATAAATATTCTATCTTCTCTTAAGCCTAACTAATAGAGATAGAACCAGGACTTGTGACTACAACAGTCCAGGGCACACAGAGATAAGGACACTCTCTTGATCTGGGCAGGTTTGTACCTTCTTTGCAAATGGCTCTGAGAAGGTAAGGGACTTGCCCAGGATGACAGAGCCAGTATGTGTCAGAAGCAAGACTTCATCCTAGGTCTTCATGGTTTGTTGCACAGTGGTCCCAAATAAACTGAGCAATTCCTAAAAGACTAGTTTTGGTAGGTAATCAGGTTGTCTAGTCTTAGAGTAGATTCCCTCATTCTCCCTGAAGAGAGAAGTGGGTTTGAATCCTGAGCATTTAACATATTTCCTCAACATCACCAAAAACAGACAATAGCTTCTGGGCAAACCATAAATAGAATCTTTATGCATATAGCATTTTAGTATGCCCAAAAATTAATGTGCTCTTTCTTGGAAGCAAATAGGAAACTAGAGATCAAAGGGAACAGTCACCGGAGTCCAGCAACAAACCCCTCTAGGATTCCAACAGCCAGGGAATCTTCCTCTGGGAGCAGGGTTTACTGTAAAACAGTGCATGCAGATCTTTCCCCAGGGTCTGATTTGCAATTTGCACCTTTGGGGTGAGGGTGGATGGGAGAAGAGTGTAATATTTCTGTCCTGGCTCCTTTTTTAATGATAATTCTCTTACAGGATTGTGTTTTTATCACTCTTTTTACAGGAATTTAGATTGAGTCTGCTGGTACTAAAAGCAGTGTAGCCTGATAATGAATCACTCAAAAGAAAGCTGCTCTAATTATATCCAAATTGTGCAAAACAATTTTACTTATGATTGTCCCTGATTAGGTGTGGGCTGCTGAGTTCCCTGTAGGGGATTGCAGATTACCACTGAATGCAAGGTACCCACTGACTACCACAAGGGTGGGAGTGGGCTTAAAATAAAACCTTGGGAGTTTTTTTAGTGGTGGTTGTGTTACGGTTTAAAGTTACCTCAAAGCTGCTGTCATCAAAAAATGAAATAAATGGTCATTGTTTAATTAACTATGCCATTGAACTCAAATCACACTCGTTTCCTTTTTACCCAAAGAGACTGAAGAAGACAAATGTAACAACAGGCGCTCAGTAAATATTTGATCGAATGAATGTATTAGTGAATGAATGAATGAACCAATGTGATATTTTCATCTTCTTGCCTTTTACATTTGTCTCGTCAGAGAGCTGGTTATATAGATCCTTGGTTCAATCCATGAATGAAAACCAAGGACCCTGGGAAATAAGTTCAGGACTTCCACCTTAAAGCCCATTGGGATAAATCTAGTGGAGTCAATATGTGTTAGGTTAATTCAATGACATTGGTATTCCTTCTAACTGCAAATGGTAGAGGAATTTTAGAGGTCAAGGTGAGGAGACATGGGTATGAGCCAGCTGCAGTAACATAAATCTAGTCTACCTTTACTCTTATTTGACCTTGCCCTTTCTAGCACCAAGATCATATCACCTACCAATATGAAAGAAAGAAAGTAATCTTGTAGATCCTTTCTCTAAAATGTTGCACTTCAAAATTCAGTTCAGAGGATTATGGATCTAGACTGGAAAGATCTTTTTGTCCATCAACTCTTATTTTACATGAGAGTAAATTGAGGTTGAGTGATGTGCAAGGTTACAAAGATAATAAGTGACAGATCTGGGGTTTGAAACTATAAACTCTGACTCAATAAAGATCTTTTTTCATGGGGTCAGTTCAGTACATGAAATTCCGGGTGCCAGTCATACATACTAGAGCTTCCATCTTCTCCCTTCTTGCCATTCTTAAAATTGCTTGTTGCATTTCCCAGCAGTGATGAAAAGAACTCACATACCTGTCTTTAGCAGATTGGTTAAAAGTTTGACTTCAAGTCCTTAATGATACTCAAACTAATGGCAAGAACTTCAAGGTATAGAAATTTCCCTTTCTCATTAGCCTCTTTCTCCAATAGGTTTCTTTTTCAGTTCAACAAAACTTATTAAACACCTACTATGTACAGATAACATAGTTTCTTTTGGAGGCAACATAGATGTGAATGCTTTTATATTCATGGTTGGGGCAAAGACAATAATGCGTTATTTTTCTAGATTTGGTTATTACTAAATTATTTCTGTAGCTGATAGTTGGAGGGAGAAGTACTAGGTAGTCAAATCATAGAATGATAGCATTCTGGAATTAGAAGGGATCTCAGATGTCATTGCTTTAAGCCTGAAGCCCCTTTAAAATATCCCAAGAACGTATCTTCCAATGATGGGAAACTCACTTCTCCAAAATCTCTCTACTTCATTTCTTGACAACTCTCCTTGTCTGTCATCTCTTTTAGTGGCATAATTTAGATTCACTAACATATTAACTGGATGGAAGCCACAAAGGAAGGAAACTGGAATATGATTGTCTTTAATAGATATTCTAACTTTTAATTATTTTTTATCTAGTGTTGTTCATGCATTCAAGATTCCTAACAGTCTAAGGAGAAAGGAAGGGATGAGCCTAGGGAAAAGGGACAAAGAAAGAATATCCTGGGGTTGATTCTTTCTTTTGAGAAAGAATTACTCCAAGATGACCAGTAAACATTTTGTTCTTTGCAAACAACACATTCAGTATCGCTTTTCTTTAGACTTCTTATTGTCTTTCTGGTTTATTTCAGCCAAAAATAATGTGGGCATTGGAAAGTAATAGATTGTTTCAGGACCTTGATACCTCAATATATTTATTCTCTGAAGTATACTATCATATCACCAATAATAAGTCCTCAGAACCTGTCCACAAAGCTGCCCCTAGTGACCAAATGTACCTTTCTTATTAAACATCCATCAAACAGCATCCTTGCAAAAAGCTGTCTCTGCTTACTGTTTCTACATCCTTTCCTTTCATTCACCACTCAGTCCTTTTACATCTGACTTCCAACAGCATCATGTGTGAATTTAATATAAAATGTAACCATTTATTCCACCAGGCTAACCTCCTTGGGCAGGACACAAGAGGCCACACGGCTCTCTGGCTTCCTGGAAGAGGTTGGCTAAATTTCAGTGTTGCTACCTGAAGCCCTGGCTTGCAGGAGTCCCTATTGGGGACCTGTCTGGACACCAGGACTGGAAGCCCAGACTGAAGAAATTAAACCTGGCCAATCAGAGATGACAGGAGAAGAGATGTCATTGGCCTTAATGAGAAAGGGGAGGAGGCAGTAGTGGGCTCTCTTGGGCTGGGGAGTAGCTCTCCATCTTTTCTGGAGCATTTGCCACTTGGCAGGCACGGGTCTTATCTGACTGGATGATCTTGGCCAGCAGCTGGTCCTGCTGGGAACAAGGTGGCTTGGGCTTGAGGGGCAGCTGGGAAGGGGAGCCAAGGAAGTAAAGACAGCTTTTTTCATTAGGCAACTTTTCTCTCTCTCTCTCTTCAACTTTTACTGATACATAATTATAAATTAATATGCAGTTTCCAGGAATTTAAATCATAACAATCACACAACTTAGCACCCTCCTAAATTGTCTAGGATCTTGCAATTTCCTACTCTGGAAAACTGAACTCAAATTCAGCCACAGACACTTATTAGCCATGTGATCCTGGACAAGTCATTTAACCCCGTTTGCTTTAGTTTCCTCAACTATAAAATGAACTGGAGAAGAAAATGGCAATCCACTCCAGTAGCTTTGCCATGAAAACCCAAAATGGGATCATAAAAAGTAGAATAACTGAAAATGACTGAATAACAACAGACACAATATACAAAAGGGCACACATATACATACACATGTATATGTAAATGTATAAATATATACACATACATATGCAGATATATAGATGATATAGTTGCAGATACAGATATAGATATAAATATCTGACTTTTGCCACTGGACTTCGATAACTTTGAAAGAGACTAAAGCTGATGATGGAGCCCCAAAGACAATAGCAACAATGATATAAATGATATAAATGAAGTAAAACAATATTTACTCAAAAGGAGTTTACTTTCAGACAGGGGAAACAACAAGTACATATATAAGCATATGTAGACAAAATAGATAAAGTGAAAATGTGAAGATAAATGCAAATGTGAATATACCAAGGAACTGAGTAACACAGAGATAGAGTATTAGTCTCAGAATTAAGAAAACCTGAGTTCAAATCCTGCCCCAGCCACTTATATAATCTTATAAGTCACTTAACTTTCCCCTTATTTTCCTCATTTCTAAAATAAGGATAATAATAACAACTACCTCATAGAGTTCTTGTAAGGATCAAATGAGTTAACAGATGTAAAACGTTGTGCTAACCTTAAAGTATTTGTTAACAAAAGTTATGATGACTAGCAATAGCGTGGGAAGAAGAGCTTTGCTTCTTTGATATCTAACCAAGCTCCAAGAGCTCCAAATTGCCTATTTCTTCTGCCTTTGTGGATGTTGGAACATCAGCCTCTTCCACTGGGGCAAATCTTCACATGCCTGATGTAGGTACTCCCTTTACTCACCTGCTTGTTTAGCCAGTCTGCCTAGATGGCTTACCAGGGTTTGGCTACTGCCCTTGCTACAGCTTCTAGGAACCATAGGTAAGAGCTAGGTGAGAGACACCAAAAAGGGCTCAACAAGTTCTCAAACAAGAGGTGCCAATTTTCTCATTAAGTTTGGACATCCCTAATTGGTAAGAAATGTCCCTACATGAAGCCTAAATTTGTCTTCCTGCTGTTAATCATTTTCAAATTACCCATGTTTGCCATGTTCTCCTTCTGAATCTCAGGCTCTTGAAATCCTTAACTTTCAGTAAGGCTCATGATAAATGTCACCTCACAGAGACTTTCCTGATCCCTCGCCCTACCATAAAGCTGCTATTTACTCTCTAGTTATATGGTGTGTTCTAATTTATTATAAAAATAAATAACTTTATTTATTAGTGTTTGGTGAATGGGATACATGGTATATTCAGGGAAGATTAGTAACTGGTGTGAGTTCTCCTCAGGGCTATTTTCCTCCTTTGATATCTATCTGTCACTCTGCTCTCACCTGTGGCTCCAAGAAGCTCTAGAATGGACAGCAGCCACACTCTGGTAAACCATCTCAATAGGCAGGCTAAACCAATTAGAGTAATATTTGTTGCTGAATGAAACCGTAGTAAGTCACTGAATCATGTTCATTGTGTTTACTACAAATTTATATCAACTAATCTCAACTTGGCCTTCAATGTAACAAGAAAATCAGCCTTTTCCTACCTAAACAATTCTCTATCCCACTATTCACAATGTATATTCCAAACTTTGTCATCTGCCTTCAAACTTCTCATAGTATTCCCCTTTCCTCTATTCTCTTCTCTAATGACTTTTCCTCATATTTCACTGAAAATTTGACTATATTCATTGAGAGAGCTCTCTTCAACACACAGCCATCTGGCCTCATCTCCCATTATATCTCCTTCACTGGGGTCTCATGAAGAGATGGTCCTTCTTTTTGCCAAAAATTCCTTCTGTCAGTACCCAATTCTCATCCTTTCCCACCTTCTCCAAATTACCTCCACTGTCATTTCTAGTCTTTCTCTAATCTTCCATCTCTCTTTGTCTAATGGCTCCTTTCCTGCTGTCCACATATCCTGCTGTCTCACAGTCTTTAAAGAAAAAATAACAAACATGCCTCACAATTTTTTTAATGCATTGATTGGTTTTGCTGAATTTTTTCTCTCTTCTTCCTCTTTAAATAAAAGTTTATTATTAATAAATTGATCTCTGAGAGGAGGAAAGGTAGGACCTAAGGGGGATTTTTGGTTAGAGTAAACAAAAGATAACAAAATATAGTAAAGGGGGAAAATATCACATGGTCCAACCACCCACACTAATGATTGCACTATATTACTAAGCCAAACTTCTTTAAAAAAGCCATCCCTACTAGATACTTTCATTTTCTTTCATTCTCTTTAAATCTTTTAACATCTCCGTTCTGACCTGATCACTCAATTGAAAATGCTCTTTCCAAGTTACCAATAATCCTCTAATCTGCCAAATCTAATGATAGTTTCTCAATCATTATCCTTTTTGCTTCCTCTGTTGAATTGGATACAACTGATCATCTTCTGCTGAGCACTTTTTCCTCTTTTGGCTTTCCTGCGAGTGCTCTCTCTTGGTTCTCTTATCTTCCTCAATAGTTCTTGCATGTTTTCATGTCATGCCTACTAACTATAGGTATTTTCCAAAAATCTATCATGGACTCTTTTCTCTCATTCTACTCTCTCACTTGGAAAAATTAAATTATCATTGATGAGTTGTTTTATGAAACTCTGAGGCACTCTATATAGGATAAGTAGGTTTGTTTTAGACTGTACAATAAACCTTCAAGTGCCCAATGATCTCAGCCTAGATAGTAGTAGATATAATAAAATCTTCAGTATCCTTTTGTCTTACAAGTTTCTCACATTGTATCTAGGTTACTCCCTTGTAGTTCAGCCCCTGGCCGAACTCCCTTCCTTTGTCTCCATGTAAACTAGTGGTTCCCAAACTTTTTTGGCCTACCGCTCCCTTTCCAGAAAAAATATTACTTAGCGCCCTCTGTTACATACTATCACCACCCACTTACAGTCATTCACCGCCCCCAAATGCACCTGTGGCCAACACCACCACCCCTGGATCACTGCAGCACCCACCAGAGGGCGGTGGCACCCACTTTGGGAATCACTGATGGAAGCCAATCAATTGTCCTTCCTTTCCCTTATTCCCCAAAGGGTATATAAGATCCCAAGTCCTTCAGTTCATTGGAATTTCCCATGATGGACATTCCCATTCATGGTGCATTTTCCCAGAAATAATGTTCTCAGAGTCCCAAAACTTGGCTCTGTGTAGTGTGCTGCATGACTCTATGTGATGGCCATAAGAGCATTGTCTCCCTTATCCTGATTTACTTGTCCTTTGTAAATAATTCAGTGGTTCTATGTTTTTCCAGATTGATATCCTCTATACAGAGGCGATTCTTAGTTCTTTATTTCCAATCCTGCTCTATCTTCTTAGTTCTAATCACATATAACTGCATATTGGTTATTTCTAACTTTTTTTTAAAACCCTTACCTTCCGTCTTGGAATCAATACTGTGTATTGGCTCCAAGGCAGAAGAGTGGTAAGGGTAGGCAATGTGGGTCAAGTGACTTGCCCAGGGTCACACAGCTGGGAAGTGTCTGAGGTCAGATTTAAACCTAGGACCTCCCGTCTCTAGGCCTGGCTCTCAATCCACTGAGCTACCCAGCTTCCCCCATTTCTAACTCTTGAATTAATAACATCTCAAATTCAACAGATCCATGACAGAAACCATTATCTTACCCTTGAATTTATCCATCACCATTGAAGGTGTCATGATCTTCCAAGCCACCCAGATTCATAACCTTGATGTCATCTTACCTCCTCACTCTCATCCCTCATATCCAGTGTTACAAAATTTCATCTTTTCTTCTTTCACAATATTTCTCTTATACATCTCTTTCCCTCCACTCAGAGGCACTATCCTAATTTAGGCCATCAATCCTTCTTGCTTAGACTCTTGAAGTAGTATTGGTCTCCCTGCTTCTCTTTGCTCTGATCTATCCTCCACATCAGTTGCCTGATTTTCCTAAAACACCCCCCTATTCAGTATACTCCAATGATACAAAAATAGCTCAAGAAACAAATGTAGAATGCTATTTGGTGTTTTAAAGTCTTTATAATATTCTCCTTGCCTTATTTTCCAGGAATGTCATACTTTAATCCTGCTTTCACACACTCTGTGATACTGATATACTGACCCATTTGCTATACCTCAAATAGCTCCATCTTATATTTCACTAACTTTGCACAGTCTCCCATACCTCAAATACTCCTGCACCTCCACCTTTTCCAAATCTCTGTCTTTCTCCAAGATGCAGCTCAAAGGCTGCTTTCTATAGAAACACTTTTCTTAGTTCCTTGTTCCTTGTTCCTCTGTACTCCCACTGCCAACCTTTTCCCCTTAAGATTACCTTCCATCTCCTCTTTATCTATCTTGTATGTTCTAAATTATTTATAGACTTGTATCTTTATATCCAGAGTGCTTAGCATGGTGCCTAGAACATAATAAGAACTCAATAAATGTTAGCTAATTAATTGGATGTGACATGTTCAGAATCCTGCTTTAACAGTATGATTTTGGCAACTGTGTGGAGCAATGATTCCCAAAGTGGGTGCCACCACCCCCTGGTGGGTGCTGCAGAGATCCAGGGGATTGGTGATGGCCACAGGTGCATTTATCTTTCCTATTAATTGCTATTAAAATTTAAAAAAAAATTAATTTCCAGGGGTGCTAAGTAATATTTTTTCTGGAAAGGGGGTGGTAGGCCAAAAAAGTTTGGGGACCACTGGTGTGGAGGATGGATTGGAGTGACGAGACACTAGAGGCAGGAAGACCAATGAGTATGGCAATAGTTTTGGTAAGAAGTGATAAGAATTGAACTAAAATTCAATTAAATTCAATAAAATTCAAATAAAAAAGGGTACCTATATAAGTAGAGAGAAGACTCAAGAGAGGTTATAGACTCTGAATTGAAAGAATTTCACATTTGATTTGATATGTGTGAGATAAAGTGGAAGTCAAGAATGAAACTGAGCTTGGGAACTCAGATGCCTGAAAGTTTGGTGGTAATACCCTCCACAAGCATGAAACTGGACTGAGGAGTAGATTCAAAGAGATGGTGTTTAAAACAAACTTAATTCCAGATGTCAGCAACAAAAACATAGATGTTTTGTTTTCTTTTGTTTGGGAGTGAGAGGCTGCTTCAATAGCAAATGCAAGAGTTGTAGTTATTCAGTCCTAAACTATTGTACCAAGGTTTTTTTTTATTTTTTAGTTTAAATTTTTAATCAATAGAAATCTACATTCTATATAATTTCTTTTACTCATTATAGTTTCCTGTTGGCATTTTGATCTGATTCTTTTGTGGAAGAGACAGAATTAATTTTATTTTTGAAAGTCACTGCTCATAAACACCAAGACAGACTAACATTTCTATGCTAGTATGAATTTAATCTTCTCATACCCCATTGTCCATCCAGTCAGTTAAATGAGTAATCCATTTTGTTTCCATTATCCTTGCTATATATATAAAATCTAGTCATCATTCCCTCCACCTGCCCCCCACAAAAAAAAAAAAAAAAAAAGATAGCCTAGGCCACACATTGCCTCAGGTCTTCTAACTTGAGTAACCCACTCAGATCTTGCTGACTCTGGGTCTGGCGATCTATCCACTGTACCAACTGACTGAAATATTAAATTCTCTATTGTGATAATTATGCAAAAAGATATGTGTAGAACACTTTGCAAACATTAAAGCACTATATGAATGCTAGCTATTGTTATCATTACTCCCCCTTTACACACTTTGTCTCATTTTCTTAGCTGTCTTACTCTCCTTAGATCAGGGGTTGGCAACCTTTTTGGCTGTGAGAGCCATAAACGCCACGTTTTTTGAAATGTAATTTTGTGAGAGCCGTCCAGTGCTCACAATGCACACTCCTGTAACAGCGCCTGAAAAAAAATTGACTTTATGGCTTCTGCAGAAAAGCCATATCTGGCCCTCAAAAGAGTCAGATATGGCTCAAGAGCCATACGTTGGTCGACCCCTGCCTTAGATGAAGCATGAGCTTTGTCTCCTTTCTCCTTATCTTTGTCAGCTTCTCTACGGCTTGAATGTAGTCACTGCTCCTATCTTCTTTGATTCTCTAGATTCCTTTACTGCTCAGTTCAGGAACTGATTTCTGCATGAAGCCCTTCCTGATCCTACCAGCTATTAGTGTCTTCTCCCCAAAGCTTTAAATTCTATCTATCTTGTATATATTTTGCATATATATGACCTTTATATATATATATATATATGTATGCATGTATATATATATATATGTATGTATGTACCGATTTTTCTTCTGCAGTCAATGCAAGCTCTGTAAGGGGAAGGGTTGTTTTGTTTTATCTCTGTCCTCAGCACCTAGGGCAGTTTATAGTACTGAGAATGCATTTAACAAATGCTGCTTACCGGTTTGGTTTATAGTCATCTAGAGAGATCTAGATCATAGATTTCAACCTGGCAATAGTCTAATGGGCCATGGAATCCAATCTCCTCATTTTACAGATAAGAAAACGTAGTCCCAAGGAAAGAAAGTGATTGGCCCACGGTCACATAGGGAGTAAGAGTCAGTGGTGGAATGTGAATCTTTTGGATGATGGGAGTCTCTGCAAGCTTCTAGACCTTGAATGTTTCCACTGTTGTGTAATTTCTAACCACAGGTACGCAAATGATAAGCAAAGTCTCCAAGCTATGAAGAAATAAGTTTATTTGGAGAGGTTGGGGTCTCCCAACAAAGCCAAGACCAAAAGACCCCAAGCAGTGTGAGAGTCCTTCTTTTAGACCCTAAAGAATTAGACACCTTTTATAGCAGCACAAAAATAATCCATGTCAATAGTTATTTAAAATAGAGGTACCCAGAAGCAATGTTCATTGGTTAGGACAACTAGGAAGTGCTTTATATTGGTAAAAGGAATCATTTGGCAATGACTTAAGAATCACTTGATGGAAAGAGGGGAGCAGTGATGCCTGGGCTAATGACATAAAATATAATACTGGGTGGTGTTGGGTGGTACCAGGTTCTGAACCCAGGTCAGGCATCCTGACATATAGTGGATCACAAATTAGGGTGCATGATATAGCAATTTTGAAGGGTGGGGCTGATACTAAGGCTTATGCAAAAGCAGTTTTTTACTTAATTCAAAATCTTAATACTTATACTAGAATATTTTTTAAAAGCCTACTAAAATCATGACTTATGCTAACTATCTTAGAATTATAATTATGATTATCTCAAAACTTTTCCTTACATTAAAATCTAATCCTCATATAAGGGGGTAGTGGGGTTTTCTCCCACATTACTACACTACCCTCACTAATATAATAATCAGAGACTTAATATGGCTGGCTCAGCAATGCATGCTGGCAGGAACTTAATAAGTGCATTTTCCTAATGGTGAAATATTTTTAGGTTTACAGAAAATAAAAAAAGAAGCAATACCAATCTTCAGGTAAAAGGGATGTGTTTGTATTAAAAAAGGATTTCATTCCTATAGGTGCCCAGCAGAGGAAAAGAAATCAGGAATTTTCAACTTTCTTTCAGATTTGAAGAATGCCTTTAGAAAAACTGGCAACCCTTTGGCCACAGACTAGTATTCCTCTGCAGGGAAAAATATATCTTCTCTGAGGGATCACATAGGATTTGGAGAAATAAACATGGAAGTCAGAAGAAGTGAAGAGGTAGATTGGATCTAAATGTCAATAAGGTCAGCCAATTACACTTTGGTGATCACAGGAGAGGCAGGTCAGTTCTTCAATCAGTTATATTTAAATCAATTTGATCTTTGTGTTTTGTTTCCTATAGCCTTAGTTATTTACCTTTGTCATCCTTTCCCCCCAACCTTACCCCCTGTTAAAAATACTAATTAAAATATTTTCATAGCAATTCAATTTCCTCAGAGAAAAATAGATTGGGAAAGTGTGATGCCTAGAGCAGAAAGGAAATTTAGGTTGTTTTCTGGCTCAGGGCTGAGTGTTGTATAAATCCCAGGCCATTTGAAACTGAAGACAACAATGATAATAAACAAACTGGAATGACACTGAAATATTACACCTATTTCCATTATTCATGCAAGATGAGTTGACAAGACAGCTTATACAAAGTCTTAGGGATTGGCTATTTTTAGATTCCTTACATGCTTTCCCTAATTTCATTTACTATTCATGTAAAGCCAAAAGGGTAGGCTGATTCTGGTTCAACATAGATGTTGAGCAAATAATTGTCAAAATTTTAAGTCGAATTCAGAGGAGAATCAATCAGAGTGAATCAGCATGTAAAAAAAAACAAAACAAAAGAAATCTAGTCTCAAGATTCTGAGGTAGGGGTTAAAAGTTCATTAATGTATTTATCTTTTGATAATTGTATCAATATATTGGTTTCCTTTGTATTACACAGGTAGATATTACTTATATATTTTGTCTACATTGTTTACATAAAACTGTTTTATGAATTTTATTTTATGCATTTAAAAACATTCTGAGAAGGGGTCCATAGCTTTTATGAAACTGACATTGAGGTCCATGAAACACACAAAGATAAAGAAATACTGATTTAGAGGAAGCCTGAAAAACTTAATAACCTTAAAATTCCTTTTGCATGTAATATCCTATTACTTAGTTGACAATCCTTGAATTTTCTATCTTTCAAGGCTAACCCCAAACACTGCATCACCTCTAAGTTCCCCATAGTGCAATAATCACACACACACACACACCTTGGATTTTTCTCTTGACATTATTCATTTGTCAGTTAGTATATGATCCTGTTACCAAGAGTCAGTGAAAAGACAGACATGTTGAGAATGGGGTGGGGAGGAGTAGGAGACAAGTATAAGCTCCTCTCAGAATTCCAGAGCCAGTTTGGGAGTTGCTATTTGCATAGAACAGCCTTTCAGAATTCTGTGGCCAGTGTGACAGTTGATATATCACCTGTTTAGAGCAGAGAGGATTCTGGGGAGAGGTTAGAACAGCTTTTTGCCCTCAGAGTCACTCAATTCTTTTCCATTTGAAGAAGCTGAGTCCTTAGGAGATTTACCTCAGAGGGGTGGTGGGTATGAAAAATCTTCAAAATGGGTTTCTGAACAGAAATGAGGTGAAAGTTGAAGTATAGCTTTGGTCAAGTAGAGAATGTAGGAAGAGTGGAGACCAGAGTCAAACAAGAGCTGAGGAGAATTCTACAGTGAGAGAAGCAGTTAACTGAAGAATTCTGAGAATATGTCAACAGTAAGAACTCATCTCAGCCTAGCCCTGAAGCAGCTTGGTTGAGAATTGAACTTTCTTGTCATTAATGGAGAGAAGCCTAGATTCTAAATACAACAGAAAGCTTTCCAGCTGTAGGCTGAGGATGATGCTTTAGGAAATCCATAGTCCTCTGCCAAAGAGATTAGCAACCCCAGCTACTCTAGGAGATGAGGGCTAAGGGGCTCTGAAGAGAGCACCTCATCTAGCCAAAGCATAGGAGGAGGCTGGATGAGAAATCTGATAGCTGTGATCTCTGCCCTTCAAGGAAATGGCTTATTGAACACAACACCCCAATGCCCACCATTGCCACTCAGTATCACCGACAAGACATGGTGGAGATAGTGAAAAGAACTGGTGGAAAGCTAAGGCTGCAGCATCCAAAATGGATGTTGTGTAGTATAAGAGAGAACCCTGAAAATATCTGGGGTTGACAACCAGTTGGAGCAGAAGAGAACATTGCCTAACCAAATACAACAAAGAGCAAGACCTCACTGAGAACCACTGAGAACAACATCTGACTGGACATAGGTCTAACAGAGTGTGACATTAGTAGAAGATTGACAGCAAATTTGCAGCATGAAAGGTATGAATTTCAGTGTATCTATCTTGGTCACAAGTATTCTCTCCATGTGAGTCTCTTTACACAGGCTCTCTGGCCACACATGTTCTCCACACTTACAATGTTTTTTTTTCTTCCTAAGGAGTGTGCAGGTATGTTTGAATAAACTTAAGGTTACTATGCTACTTACTTAAAACATCTTTGTCATGAGCTATACATTATTTGGCTAGATGGTTAAAGCAAAATTATTGGTGAAAACTCATTAAGATTTAGTTTAAGAGGATTCTGACCAGAAGTATGCAGATGAATATTTAATAACCTGCTCTCTGGAAAAAGAAAAGAAAGGCATGTACCTATGATATGCTTTTCTGTTTATTTGAGTTATTAACATTTTCTCCATCACTTTCTTCAATCTAGAAAATCAATAAAACATTAAATTGAGCCCTAATTTGTTCAGGAGATAGTTTGAGCTGACTTGAACACTCCTGATTCTGCCACACAAAATAATTTAAACCTTGAGGTAGCTAACTGGGAATGCCAGAGTTAAGAGTGTCCGATCTACCCTAGCTTCTAGATATTTTGCTGGTTAGTATCTCATCTAACCCATAACTCATGAGCATCCATAGCACCGAAGCATTTTTTTCAGTCCACTATATGGTTCTGTCCTTTCACTTACATTGCTTTCTGGAAATGACAAGACCTCTTTGGCAATTAACAATATGGAAAACCTCTCCTTCTTAACACTTTAGACCAGGGCAGAACAGCTTGCAATTGTCATATCCATATTCCTGGCAACCATAGTTCTGGTAATGCAGCCTCAGATCACAACTTTTTGATTGCCATAGAAGACTGGCCCAAGGAGGCTTCTCCCATTAGATCATGTGTCAGTTTTCTTGCCATTACCTCCCCGCATCTTTGCCAGCCAGAATGCCAGGACAACACTGGCAGCCTTTATTCCTCTTAATAGGGCCAGCAAAAGAGCCTATGGCATAGTGATACATCAGTAGATCCAGCTGAAACATGGCTTCTGTCTCTTATTTATTTATTTTAAACCCTCACCTTCCATCTTAGAATTAATACTAGGTATTGGTTCCAAACCAGAAGAGCAAATAAGGGCTAGGCAATGGACACTGAGTGATTTGCCCAGGGTCATACAGCTAAGAAGCATCTGGGGCCAAATTTGAACTCAGGATCTCTGGTCTCTAGGCCTGTCTTTCAATCCACTGAGTCACCGAGCTGTCCCCACTTCTGTCTTTTTTAAAATCCTTTAGGGATAATAGATCTTGCAGAACCTTTTATTCTTATTATGAGACAGCTCATTCTGCAAATTCCTGCTTTTGCCTGTAACAGTAGGGAATCTCCCCAACTTTTTTGATAGTATACTCAATAAAAAATTTGAACCCATTCTCTGAATATTTTACATATTTGTTTACTTGAAAATTATATTGATATACCACTCTACTGATAATACTGGCACAAAATAAAAATTTTAAAGGACAAGATAAATATAAAATAATATTTGATCCTTGCATTATTTAAGGAGACACTAGAGTGTAGTGAATGTAAAGTTAGGTGGTCAGATGGGCACTTTAAGAATATCAGTTGGCATCTGGGTGAAGGATAATAAATAATATTACTAGAGGGGCTGCTCTGTGCCAGGCACTGCGCTAAATGCTTTACAAATATTTCAAGCGATTCTCATTTTACAGATGAGGAAAACTGAGGTAAAAAGGAGGTTGAATGACTTGCCCAAAGTCACACAGCCAGTCAGTGCCTGAGGTCCAATTTGACTGTAGGTCCAGAACTCCATCCACTATACTACCTGGCTGCACTCAGAGACAGACTCCAACAGGGATAGACTTGAGATAGAGATAACAGGCACAAAGCCTGGTGTCAGAACAAGAATAATGGATGGATTTGAGGAATGTTGTGGGGGTAGAAGCAATAAGATTTGCCAACCCATTGGATATGTGGGGTAAGGAATGGAAAGTAACATAATAAAGGAGCCAGAGTACTAGAAAGATGGTAAAGCTACCCTGACAGAAATAGGGAAGTTCAGAAGATTAGCAGGCTGTGAGGAGATCAACAATACAAGTTTCAACGAGTCCATACTTGCTCATTTACTGCAGCTGACTGTCCTAAGAAGTAAATAAACAAAGCTGGACAAAGAGAAGAGGCAGAGCTTTTTCTGACCCTGGGAGGGGGGCAGCTGGAGAGTATCTGAGAACTTGCCAAGCTGCATCTAATCACCCTCAAATAAGTTCTCTGGAGAGGCCCATCATTACCTATTGTGTGTACTGGAGGCTAGAGGGGACATACATCCTTTGAGATGACATAGTTTGGAAATCCCTGAAAATCCAATGTAAAGTCCAACTCAGGCTGAAGTGCAGACTGCTTCAGCAAGAAGTTATACATACAGAGCACTTTTGGATTTGCTAAATACTTTCTCTACAATGCCCTAAGTGAAGGAGTTAATGAAAGTATATTATTCCCTTTTTACAGATGAAGAAACTTTAATTGGTTTATCTAGTGACAGAACTGTGGCTCAAATGCAAGTCTTGAGATCCCAATATTTCTTCTATTATATTATATGCCCCTCCCCACTCCCCCCAAAAAGTTCTTCCCTGAATTGAAAGAGTTCCACCTTTCCCCAGGATAAAATATACAGAGAAAAAAATGTATTCCAGGACCAAGACTGGTCTCATAAGTTCCAGAGAAACAGGAAATTTACACAAAAGGACCACCAAGAAAAGCCTTCTTAGCTATCCTGTTGAGAAATAACACCTCTGGCAGTCCAACAGGAGTAGCACATTCCATAAACACCATGCTCCAGTCCTCCTCCCCTTCACCTCAACCCTTATTCTCTCTGTCTCTGTCTCTCTCTGTCTCTCTGTCTCTGTCTCTGTCTCTGTCTCTCTCTCTCTCTGTCTCTGTCTGTCTGTCTCTCTCTCTGTCTCTCTGTCTCTCTGTCTCTCTCTCTGTCTATCTATCTATCTATCTATCTACTTCCTCTCTCTCTCTCTCTCTCTCTCTCTCTCTCTCTCTCTCTCTCTCTCTCTCTCCCCTCTCTCCCCTTCATTTTTACACTGCAGTCAACATTGCCTATTTGTGGTCTCTCTGACTCCTTTATCATGGCACTGCCAGTCACATTCCCTATCTGTTCTCTCTCTGCCTTCAGTAGTTACTTAGACAACACTTATTGCTCTTTGGTCTTCTCATCTTTCCTTGCTTGCCTTGTGGCAGTTTCAGGGTTGCTATAGTTTCCTTCCCTAAAAGTTCTTCCCTTGCTGAGTAACTACATAGTGAGTAGGGGTTTCATAGAGAACTGCCTCCTCCACTCTTTTCTGACTGGCCTGCAGATAACTGGAAATTCCACAAATCTTTTTATTTTTAGTTTCTAACATTCTCACTACTCTGCTACCAAATGTGGCTAGTTCCTGGGAATGCACAAATAGACCACAGAAATAATAAGAAATTCAGGTCACCTAAATACTGTTTGAACTTTGAAACATTTTTTAAAAAATTATTTTTGGGGCAGCGTATAGTCTGGGTCTCTTCTTGCCCTTCTGGATATCAGCAATATTTGGAGGCTGCATGGTATTTAGAAATGGTTTCAGTAAATTGCTCCAGCCTCCCACCTTCTGGTAATTGCTCCATAGCTACACTTTGAAGAACTTTTGACTTTTTAGAGCAAACTTGGAAGATTAAGGGCGTTGGGACAAAATTACAACAGAGCAGAGGAAACACAAGCTATTGCTGACTAGAAAGTAAATATCAGAGGGGGTTTTCCCAACATAGTTTCTGTGAAAGTCACTAGGACAGTGTTTTCTTGAGAAAGGGTTAAGCCAGAGGCTAAGCAAAGTTTTTGGTGGAAAAGCATTTTTTCCCCATGGACATTGGGTACACATAATATTTCAGACCCTTAGGCAGCGGTTCAAAGTGACTCTGCTTAATTAAGGAATGATTTTCAACTTTTTACATTGCTGTAAATTTCTGGAAAAAAATGCTCATTTAATTAGGCCTCAAGGAAGGACTATATCTAAAGTTGTTCTCTAATAGGTAGTGATTTACAGAGAGAAGAGGAAGGGAGAAGAGAGACAAGTGTACTCTTATCCATTTTTTGCATGTCCACTTTTAGCACATCTTGGAGAACAAAACAATTTATTTCTGAGGAGAAAAAAAAAATAAGGTAGCCCTACAAGGGAGCAATGTAAAGTTTCCAATTAATCTAATAATTGTGACTCTACTTGGTCACTGTTTATACATCAGTAATATATCTTGTATCTCCTTTAATACAGGAAGAAGTGGAACCGCAATGGATAGAACTGGACAAAGGCCCTCAAAAATAACTATACGCACAGGATGGCTACAGCAGAGTAGGTGGGCAATACGGATGGAGCGGCAGTGCCCAGATGATTCCTCTAATGTCATGTCCACTGCTCTTGAAAGGAAATTCGTGTTAATAGTGCAGCCCTTAGATTAGAGGTCTCTCAAGGATAATGGGGAAGATCCAGGATTTTTTGAAGCCATCCACAGACACCAAGGATGCAGTTCTAGCCATGTCTTAAGAGTTTCTCCAAGTCCCAGCTTTCTGCTGCAACTAATTTACCTTCTCAGGGATTGAAGTGACTTGGTGACAAATAGGAACCCTCCAGCCCCACCTCAGCTCTGCATTTTATCTTTTAAGGGTTTCCTTTCTGTATTCCCTCTCTACCATTCTCTTTAATCCCTTTCCTACCTTATTTCCTATATTCTTTTTTGTTAAAGGAATTTTCTCTCTTCTATCTTTTCATCTGTACTTCTTTCTAAATTAAACAAAGTTTTTATTAAACTGCTCTCCTCACTTTGTCAAACTCCTACATTTAGCCCTTACACTTTTCTAAGTCTTTCATTACCCTTTCCTACCTTCAACCCTTTTTTTCTGATTTTTTTCCATCCCTTGCCCCATGCACATCTCACTCATAACTCATAGACGCCTCCCTCCTCAGACCTCTAGTGATGAAGGCACTGGTATATTCCTATTGCCTCCTCCTCTGCCTCCCCAGCTCCACTCTCCCCCACCAACACGATCTCTTCCCAGAGTGTTTCTGGTTCTATCTCTAGTACCCCATCTTCCTCCACCACCCATAAAAATGCCCATTTCCTCAACTATTTCTGCTGTGTTAAGAAAGCCCCTGCCTGAGCTCGGGCACAACGCTGTGCACATATAGGCACTTAGTGTTTGTTGAATTGAATTCAACTAATTCACCTGATTTCTATTCTACAAACATTTATCAAGCACATACTATGTGCAAAACACTGTGCTGGGTATACAAAAATAAAAAAGAAAACAATCCCTGCCCTCAAAGAGCTTACTGTCTCTATGTGAAGGGAACGTGGACATTTCTATGACAGCAGTAACGCCGGTAGGGGCCACCAGCCACACTGCTTCCCTTTCTGAGTTTCTAGTGCCTTCTTGAAGCTTGTCATGATTACGTAACAATTTTTGAGGCCCAGTGCTAGTGATTGGGATGGGAGGAACGTTTTTAGGGACGTGAGAGGAGTTGGAAAGGAATGTGAGTGTTTCTTCCCAGCCTCAAAAAGACTCAGAAGCAGGTCTTGTGTCGGCGACAGGCACAGCGCCCAGACTCTGACGTGGGGAAGAGATGAATGGAATCCAGTAGCCCTAACAAAGCTAGGAACAAGGACTGGGGGACCTTCTGTTGGGTCTTCGAGCCTTACAGCTGCTAATATATCCCTTTTGTGTATCAGCCACAGCAAGTGCTAAACTGTGAGACTTGATTAAGCAGCAGAGCTGAAAATGTGTTGACTGGCCCTGACGCATTTTAGCCCAGGTGGTTTAACTCTAAAAGAGAGATGACACTTCCCTGGGTGGAGCTTCAGTGGATAACTTCTATGGAGGCAAAGCATAAGGCGGCAAACGGTGAGCTTCCAAACCTCGACAGGAGCAGATGTGGGGCAGAACAACAAGGCTGTGCCTCCACCATGCCAAGGAGCTTGGAGGGTGGAGTTGAGAAGCACCCAAGAATTTCACTGCAGAGGGATAGAGCTCAGGTGAGGACTTGGGTGGACCGTTCCAGCCACAGAGAACACTGACCTCTTCCTCGCCCCAGCGCATGACTTTTTCCAGTGACTGACATGGGAAAGGAAGCCTTAAACCCTTCCTCACCAAGGCATGAATTTGTGGGATATTATAATTTCTGTATGTGGGGCTGAGAATGATTCTATTGCTTCCTAACAATTGGAGTTCTCCAATAACTTCCTAACAAAGCTATCCAAAAGTGGAGTGGCTTTTGGTCAGAGGCAGCAGATCCCCCTCTCTGGACGTCTTCAGAAAAAAGTCAGGTATGTTGTAGAAGGGATTCTTGTTCAGGCATGGGCTGGACTAGATGGCCTCTGAGGTCCCTTCCGCCTCTGAGATTCTGCAATTCTGCTTGACTTTGCCCTGTTATTTACTTTTCTATTCTATCCCCATTAAATGCTCTGCTACTCAGTGTGTGGTTCCTGGTTGATCTGTTCATACATTATATCCTGATAGAGGACTTGAGTCATATGTTATACGTATGATGTTTTATCTGAATCCGAAACTCGGGAGATTTACAGAGTGGGTCACCATATGGATTTGTACCAATCCTCGTTGTTAGAACAACACTAATTTGTTTGGAGAGTCCCTTACCTTCTATTACCCATCATTGCCTCTTATATGAAAGTATGAATAGGGGAAATAAGGATCTCCCCTTCTACTTAGACCAGCCACATTTGCCCTTCTTTCTAGAGCATAAAGTTGGCCAATGCTCCCCTCCTACAAAGTTCTATCTGCACCCTTGGGTTATTCTGCCCTGGCTTTCCTTTGCAGAGAGGGAGCTCTCAATTTCCACCATAAAGAGGAGGGAGTTACCCTAGCAGTGGTGTGCTGGGAAACATTTAATAATCTCTCTGGGCGACAATGTTTGCAGGGTACTTTTTTAAGTTTTCTCAATCACTTTCTTAAGCCTAGGCAATCAACAAAACAATAAATCAACTCTGAAGTATTTGCCAATTTTCCAAAGTGTAAATGCCCACACTTCAAATTTAATACTCCCCTGTGCCCCACCCAAAGATGTGAATGATCATACATCTAAGTGTTTTTCCAACAGCTGAAAGTTGTTCAGGAGCTCACTGTATCTTCCAGGCCAGGGGCTCCTTCTGGTAGAGAAGGATGATCCTGGATGTCCCTAGGATTCTGTATCCAAGAGTGTTCCGAGGGATCTAAGCAGCATTCTGTCTTCCTAGATCCTCCCTACCACCTTAGAAATGCTTAATTTGACTATAAGTAATGTTAATTACTGCCCATCCTTTTAAACAAATTGTTTTTCCATTCCATGTAGAAAACTGTCAATTAGGCCTATTTCTAATGTCTTTTTTTGTTTTATTTGATTACAACATTAAAGTTTATTCAGGCAAACTCAAACTTAGGAGCTTGCTGCTTATGATCATTCACTGAAACAAAAATTAGTAAAAACACTGGTCAGAACAAAAAGAATGTCTTTTCAAGGTTCTAAGAATAAAGTCCTCTCTAGGTAGACTTTTATCACTGTGTCACTGCAATTCAACAGATAATTCTCTACTTGTGTAAGAGCAAATCAGAAATTTATTCCGATAGGAACTTCAAGGTCACAAGTAAGAAATTTCAGACTACTCTTTAATTATTTGAGTCAAAATATTGCATATCTTCCTACATACATGCTTGGTGATAGGTAAAATTAAGAATTAAGTGTAGAGTTGTCCCTGTTTTATTTTTTTAATTTAAAAAATATTTTAAATTTAATTAATCTAGAATATTTTGCCTTGGCTACATGATTCTTGTTCTTTCCCTACCCTCCCCTCTCCAGTAGCCAATGAGAAATCCCTAAGGGTTTTACATGTATCATGGATCAAGACCTATTTTTATATTAATATTTGCAATAGAGTGATCATTTAGAATCTACATCCCCAATCATATCCCCATTGGACCATGTGATCAAGGAAATGTTTATCTTCTGTGTTTCTATTTCCAAGTTCTTTCTCTGGATGTGGATAGAGTTCTTATAAGTCCCTCAGAATTGTCCTAGATCATTGCATCCCTGATTGTAAGGAAGTCTATTATATTCAATTGTGCCACAGTGTATCTGTCTCTATACAGTCTTCTCCTGGTTCTGCTCCTTTCACTCTGTATCAATTCCTAGAGGTCTTTCCAGTTCACATGGAATTCCTCCATTTTATTATTCCTTTGAGCACAATAGTTTTCCATCACTAGCATATACCACAATTTGTTCAGCCATTCCCCAATCGAGGGACACCCCTCATTTTCCAATTTTTTGCCACCACAGAGTACGCAGCTATGAATATTTTTGTACAAGTCTTTTTCCTTATCTCTTTGGAGGTACAAGCTAGCAGTGGTATGGCTGGATCAAATGACAGGCAGTCTTTTAAAGTCCTTTGGGCATAATTCCAACTTGCTCTCCAGAATGGTTGGATCAATTCACAACTCTGCCAGCAATGTCCCAATTTGGTCCCAATGTCCCAAATTTGCCACATCCCCTCCAACATTGATTACTTTCCTTTGCTTTAATATTAGCCAACCTGCTAGGTGTGAGGGGCCCCGTTTTTAAACAAAAAGACACAAACTTTTTAAAAGGGACCCAAGAAATCGGCTACCAGCCTCCCTCTTTTTCCAACATGGAAAAAAAGTTCATTAAAGGTTAAGTAACTCATTAATCCTTGATCAGGGTTTTGAAGTCTCTAATCTGCTCCTTAACTCCTCCAAATCCCAACACTGCAAGCCTCTACTTAGATATCTGCTTAGATCAGTGCTCCACTACCTAGAACTTTGTTTTTTCTCTTCATCAAGTTATAATTGTCTGAGTTGCATTCCCTCAGGGCCTTGCTAGATGATTTCCTTATAAAAATCAATCCATGTTAAGGTCCTAATAACTGATAATTAATATGATATCCCTAGCAAGAAGGGACGTTTCTAGCAGGGACAATTGAAATGAATTTCAGTGAAGAGAGTATTTTAGGCACCTTGTACAGGAAAGATTTGGGCACAATAAGGCCTTTCAGGAGCACCACTTGAAATTAAAACATAAAACGCAGCCACCTACTACTTTACCTGAGAGATTTGTATGTCCTGGCGAGGCAGTGAAAGGTTGACAATAAAGAGTCCATAAATACATGGCTTATCTTTCATAATGAAAATTAATTTTCCCCCCAAATATAATGTATTCAAAGAACCATCATAGCTTTCTCCCAAGTCCTGAGTATCAAATCTCAGTCTAATTAAGCATGGTATAGTGAAGATATAGAAACCAAAACTAACTGATGTGGAACTTTACCAAGGGAAAGAACACAGTTTAATAGACCATTTGACATTAAACCCAAGTCTCTAGAGAAGTACAAAAAGGTAAATAGAGGGAAAAATCATAAGGGACTTAATAAAGTTAAATGATTTACGGAATAAGTGGAAGGATGATACATGTAACCTCTTAGAACTTAGGAATTTGGGGGAGAATCTTAAAAGATAGCGCATTATTTGAACAGACTAAAATGCTCTAATACCAATGCTCACAGCTACAGCCAGAAATAGCTCAGTATTTCAGGTTATCTCAATTTCCATTGCTTTTTATAATTTCTAATTTTGACCTTTGTTCTACCTTCTTGTAAATTTAGAGTAATCCTGGATTATTTTCAGTGACTTCTTTTTAGATTGTTATTTCCCTGTTAGTTCTCACCTTATTTTGTTTTTGCTATTTAAAATGTTGGTTCTATATGGCTTGTAGAGTTAAACTTGGGAGAAGCTTAATTAGAGAATCTTGGGATGATTCTATTTGGTTTAGATTATCTGAAAGGACAAATGAAAGAAAAATGAAGATGAAAGAATTAGAAGAGAAGAAGGGGAAGGAAGAATGGGGGAAAGTGTCTTACACAGAGTGCACAAGGAAGAGTTTATAAAATGGAGAAGGAATAGAAGGGGGAACAGGCAACACTTGAACCTCACCTTCATGTATCAGAAATTTATTGAATAGGGAAAGTTACAGAAATTTATTAAATAGAGAAGGAAAGGGGTTAAGAAAGAGTAGGTAAGAGGGAGGATAGATTAAGGGAAGCAGTGGTCAAAAGCAAAACACTCATATAGAGGAGACATGGTTTAAAGAAAGGATGAGTGGAATATGATAGAGGAAAATGCACAATCATAACTGTGAATAGGAATGGAATTAACTCGTCTATAAGTTGAAAGACAATAGCAGAATTGATTAGAAATCAGGATTCCACAATATGTTGTTCCTGAGAAACACATTTGAAACAAAACGATGCACATAGAATCAAAGTACTATTTAGGAGAAAATGTATATCTCTAAATGCTTACATCAATGAAAGAAAGAATGGATTAATAAATTGGCCATGCAACTAAAAATAATTAGAAAATCAACAAAATTTTGAAATCCCAGTTAAATACCAAAACAAAAATCTTGAAAACCAAAGGAGAGATTATCAAAATTAAGAGCTAAAAAAGGAACTAATAAAACTAGTGACTGTAAAAAAATTAATTTATTTCAAAAAATAAAATATATTCCATTGACTAATTTAATTTAAAAATAGAAGTAAAGCAAATTACCTTTACCAAAAGGAAAAAGTGAATGCACAATCAATGAAAATGAAATAAAAGCAATTTTGGCAGTTATTTGGCCCAATGATGTATCAATACAACTACCAACTAAATGAAATTGATGAATATTTATAAAAATATAAATTACAGAGATTAAAAATAGGAAATAGAATGAAATCTATCTCAGAAAAAGAAATTGAATAAGACATAAATGAACTCTTTAAGAAAATAATCCATTGTACCAAACCAATATGAAAGAAATATTTTATTTGTTTTTCAGTTGTTTTTCAGTTGTCTTACTCTTCATGACCTCATTAAGAGTTTTCTTTGTTGTTATAAAGATATTTTGTTTAATCAATTACGTATAACAAATTTCCACATAAGTTTACTGAAGTCATGTGATCTAAATTGACTCCCTATCTCTCCCAGAGTTGGCAAGCAATTTGATTTCAGTGTCCAATTAAATACTATGTAATGAAGATGCAGAAACCAAAACAATTAATGTTGAACATTCCTGAGGAAAAGAACACATTTCCTGAGGAAATGCCCACCAACAATGTGTTAATGTCCCAATTTTTCTTCATCATGAGTAGATCATTTAAAATTCAAACCAGTCTCAAGAGAAGTATAAATGCATTATTATACAAAACATATCTCCATATTGCTTATTTTATGAGAATAATAATATAAAACTAAAACCCAAAAATAAAGACACAAATAAACTAAAGTGAAAAATAATATGCTTTGATCTGCATTTATACTTCAACTGTTCTTCTCTGAAGGTGGATAGCAATTTTTGACAAAAATACTTCAGAATTGTCCTAGATCATTAGCTGCTAATAGCAGCTAAGTTTATCACAAATGATCATTCCTCAATATTGCTGTTACTGTACAATGTCCTCCTTGTTCTGATTATTTAACTCTGCATCTGTTCATAAATATCTTTCCAGCTTTTTCTGAAATCCTGTCCATCATTTCTTATAATACAATAGTATTCCATCATCATCATATACCACAATTTGTTGTCATTCCCCAATTGATGGATATCCCTTCAATGTCCAATTCTTAGCCACCACAAAAAAAGAATAGATATACATATTTTTGTACAAGTAGGTCCTTTCCCTTTTTGTTATCTCTTCGGGATACAGACCTAATTATTACTAGATTATTACTGAATTAAAGGGTCTGTATTGTTTTATAGCCTTTTGTCTTAATTCCAAATTATCCTCCAGAATGCCCACCAACAATGTGTTAGTGTCCCATCCAGCATTTATAACTTTCCTTAACTTTCAATTAGTCAGTCTGATAGGCATGAAGTGGTTCCTTAGAGTAATTTCAATTTTTATTTCTCTAATCAAAATGATTTAGAATAATTTTCATATGATTATTTATAGTTTTCATTTCTTCATCTGAAAACTTTTTATTTATATCCTTGGACCATTTGCCAATTGGGCACCGACTTGTATACTTATAAGTTGGACTTAGTTCTCTATATATTTGAAAAATGACACCTTTATCAGAGAAATTTATTATAACATTTTCCCCAATTTGTTGTTTCCTTTATAATATTGGTTATCTTGCTTTTGTTTGTATAAAACCTTTTAAATTTAATATAATCAAAGTTATTTATTTTTATCTGGCAATATTCTTAATCTCTTGCTTGGTCATAAATTCTTCCCTTATCCAGAGATCTTTACAGAAAATGATTCTATATTCCCCTAATATATCACCCTTGATGTCTAAATGACATCATTTTGACTTTATCATGGCATAGGGTGTGAGATATGGGTCTATCCCTAGTTTATGCCATACTGATTTCTAGTTTCCCTAGCAGTTTTTGTCAAATAGTAACTTCTTATCCAAAAAACTAGAATCTTTGGGTTTATCAAACACTAGATTGCTAAGATCATTTAACCCTAATCAGTTCCACTGATCCACCATTCTATTTCTTAGGCAGTACTAGATTGTTGTGATGATTTATGCTTTATAGTACAGTTTAAGATCTGGTACTGCTAGGTCACCATCCTTTGCATATATTTTTTTCATTATTTCCTTCGCTAATGTTAATCTTTTGCTCTTCCAAATGAATTTTGTTATTTTTTTCTAATTCTATAAAATAGTTTTATGGTATTTTGATTGGTATGGTATTGAACAAGTAAATCGATTTAGGTAGAATTGTCATTTTTTATGTTAATTTGACATACCCATGAGCAATTAATGTTCTTACAATTGTTTACATCTAACTTTATTTGTGTGAAAAATATTTTATAACCTTGTTTCTATAAATACTGTGTTTGTATTGACAAATAGATTTCCAAGTATTTTGTATCATCTAGGATTATTTAAAATGCAATTTTTCTTTGTATCTCTTACTGCTAGATTCTGTTTGTAATATATAGGAATACTGGTGAATTAATTGTTTTATTTTATATCCTGCAACTTTGCAAAAAATAATTATTTCAGCTTCTTTTTAGTTTATTCTCTAGGAATCTAGGTCTGTCACTCTACGAACTGTTCTATCTAGCTACCCAAAAAAATGTTATCAAATGTTTGAAGAATAATTTGAAGAATAATTAATTTCAATACTACATAAATTTTTAACAGGCAAAGAAGCAGTCCTACCAATTTCCTTTTATAGCACAAATATATTCTAGAGATCTGAACCAGGGGAAGTCAAAACAACAACAATCTCCCTAATAAACATTGATAGAAAAATCTAAAATTGATAGAACTTTGACAGAAAAATCTAAATTAATAACAATGAGATCAAAGCAAAGCAATATATAAAAAAACATCATATAGTACAACCCAGGCTAGATTTGTATGAGGAATTCAGAGTTGGTTCACTATTAAGAAAACTACCAGCATAATTGGTTTAATTAGGGAACCCTAAAAAGCCAACTAAAAAACTAAACAAAAACAACTCCAACAAAGTTGCAGGATATAAAATAAGCCCACAGAGATCATCAGCATTTCTGTACGTTACCAATAAAACTCAGAAAGAAGAGTCAGAAACATTCATTTAAAATAATTATTGACAGAATAAAATACTTGGGAATAAACCTGCTAGGATACCCACAGGAACTACACAAACACAATTATCAAAACAATTTTCAATCAAATAAAGACACATCTAAATAGCTGGAAAAATAGCAATTGCTCATGGGTGGGCTAATATTATATAATAAAAATATCAATACTACATAAATTAATTTAGTTATTCAGTGCCTTGCCAATCAAACTACCAAAGAATTATTTTATAGAGCTAGAAAAAACTCATAACAATTCATTTGTAGGGATAAAAGGTCAACAATATCAAGCGAATCAATTTATTTTTAATGGAAAGGAAAGGGCAATTACTACAAAGTTATAATCATTACTGGGATCACTACAAAGTTGAAATCATCAATTTGTTATTGGGTAATAAATAGACTGGCCAGAGGGACAGATTAGGTACAAAGTATAACGAAGCAAATGAGCATAGTAACCTAGATTTTGATAAACCCAACAATCCCAGCTATTGGAGAAACAACTCACTATCAGATAAAATTATTTGGGAAAATTGGAATGGACTATGGCTGAAATTGTTCATAGACAAACATATTATATACAAAAAATTAACTCAAAATAGATCCGTTATTTAGACATAAAAGGTGATACCATAAGCAAATTAGGGGAGCAGGAAATAAATTACCTATCAGATCTATGGATAGGGGAAGGGTTCATGACCAATTAAGAGACTGAAGTATACAGGAAGTAAAATGGATATTTTTTATTACATAAAGTTAAACAAAAGTTTTTGCACAAATGAAACCATTGCAGCTAAAACTAAAGAAAGGCAGGAAACTGGGGGAAAGCATGGTAGCTAGTTTTTTTCTGAAAAAGGTTTTCTTTCCAAAATATATATGGAATGATGTCAAATTCACAAGAACAAAAGCCACTCCCAAAGTGAGAGACACTAGACATTATATGAAAAGTGTTCTTAAGCTCTAATTGGGAAAAATTAAAATTAAAACAACTCTGAGATATTACTTCACACTCATCAGATTGGTTAAGATGAAGAAAATTGAAATAACTGCTGGTGGTTGGGTGAATTTAGGAAATCTGGTCCACTAAAGCACTGTTGGTTGAACTGTTAACTCCAATGTTAACCAGTGACTGAACTACAACCCTTCTAGAAAGCAATTTTGAACTCTTCCCCCCAAAGCTATTTAACTCTGACTATACCCAACAATACCACTACTAAATCTATAGCCCAAAAAGATTAAAAGAAAGAGGAAAATGACTGTTATAAAAATATTTAGACTAGTTCTTTTTGGGGTAGGAAAGAATTGGAAATTAAGTGGATGCCCTTCAATTGGAGAATAGCTAAACAAGTTAGGGTATGCTGTTAGAAGTGATGAAGGAGGTGGTTTCAGAAAAACTTGGGAAAACGTGTATGAACTGCTGAAATATGAGATGAGCAGATACAGGAGAATAACTTTCAATAATAGATCTATATGTGATAAAATATTTATAACAGCTGTCTTTGTGGTGACAGAGAACTGGAAATTGAAGGGATGCCCATCAAATGGGGAATAGCTAAAAAAGTTGTGGCATATGACTGTGATGGAACATTACTGTTCCATAAGAAATGATGAACAGATTAATTTAAAAAACAAAACAAAATATGGAATTAGAAAGAACAAAATTAGTAGAACCAAGAGAACATTATATATAGTTACAGAAATACTGTTTAAAGAATAACTTGCATATGTCCACCTCCAGAGAAATAATAAATTAACAGAAACAAGTGAGATATAGTCTTATATACACACACATATGTATGTGTATATACATAAATATATAATATTATATATAAAATATAGAATTATGCCCCCTCTAGTGTGGGGAGGGTAGAGAGGGAAAGAAAGTACCTCAGAACTTTAATGTAATAAGTAAATTAAAAATAAAGATAATCAACTTTGAAAGACAGTACTCTGATCAACAAAATGAACACCCACAATTCCAAATGACTCATGATAAAACATGCTATCTATCTCCAGGAAGAGAACTGCTAGATTCAGAGTGCAGATGGAAACATATTTTTCTATTTCTTGTTTTCTTTTTTCTCTTTTGGATCAGATCATGAAGAAATTTATTTTGCATGTCTACACATATTTTAATGGGTTTAATTTTTCTTGCCTTCACAATGGGTGGGCAAGGAAGAGATTTTTGAACTGAAAATAAAATGGAATTGATTTTTTAAACAGAAGAAAAGAAGAGGAAGGAAACCTTGTAAAACTAAGATGCCAAGATTCCTGTTACTGTTTTGAGGGGAAGAGAATAAACCTTTTTCATTATAGAAGGAGAGTATATGTGTGAATATACAATGAGTTTCACAGGGATTTGAATACAAGTAAATAATTCTCAGTAATAGTGACAATGAGTGACTTCCAAAAGAAGTGATAAAGACTATGGTAATGATTAAAAAAGAAAAAGGGGTACCAGTTAACCATCCTGGCTTGTTCTGTCAATAGATCTCTCACAAGTCTTCCATTCCTTATTTCTTAAACCCTTACCTTCTGTCTTAGAATCAATACTGTGTATTGGTTCCAAAGTAGAAGAGTGGTAAGGGTTAGGCAATGGGGCTTAAGTTACTTGTGGTCCTCCATTCCTATTCCTTGACCAAGAATCATTTTAAAACCCAGGAAAACAAATGCCTTTCTTGCTCTTCTCTAAAGTTCCTTGTGATATAGTATGAAATTTTTAAAAAAAATCTGAATTTTAAGTCAAGGGACTTCAGATTGGATTTCTAGCATTGCCATTAACTAACAATGTGATGCCAAATGGGCTATTTAACCTCTAGCTGCCTTAACTCCCAGATATGTAAAATGGGGGATTCTGACTAGATGAAATCTGGGATCCCCATCATCCCTAAATCCGTGATCCTATGATTACAAATTTCTAAAACTAGAGGAAGGAAGAACTCATGCCCAGGAAAACAAAAAAAGATGCATAAAGGAATCATGGATAGGTACTAGGGAAAACTATCCAGTGCATAAAGCTTTTGGAGAAGGGTTAGAAGTCTAAATATTCAAAGATGAAGTTCATGAAGAAAACATTTCATATTTTGTTCAATTACCAAATATGTATTATGTGTTGTTGTAGAAAGATTGAACTCTAAGTGGCACGGAAAATATGTAGTTTAGATTTATTGGAAGACTCCATCTTCAAGGAACATACAGTTCAAGAAACATCAGGCCAGAGACTGAACTTCATAATCTATATAAGATTCAGGGATGCTTATCTTTTGTTTTTTTTAAACCCTTACCTACCATCTTGGAGTCAATACTGTGTATTGGCTCCAAGGCAGAAGAGTGGTAAGGGTAGGCAATGAAGGTCAAGTGACTTGCCCAGAGTCACACAGCTGGGAAGTGTCTGAGGCCAGATTTGAATGTAGGACCTTCCCGTCTCTAGGCCTGGCTCTCAATCCACTGAGCTACTCAGCTTCCCCCCAGGAATGCTTATCTTGTAAGCCTTTGAATTTTTATTGGAGAGGTAGCAACAAATATTGATAAAATACTGTTGGATATGACCTTGGGCAAGGCACTTCATCTCTTTCAAATTCAGTTTTGCCATCTATAAAATGGGAATCATAGTTTGTCTTATAGGGTTGTTAATTCAAATAACTATATGTAAAGGACAAAGATTGGACCTATGATTTTCTTGCTAAAGGGAACTCTCTCTAACATTGTAAATGGGTATTGTTTCTGCAGCTTGGAGTCTTAAAACACTGAGAGTGATTTGCACTGGGTCTCATAGCCAAAATGTGTTAGAGGCAGGGTTTGAACTCGGATCTTCTTGGTCCCAAGGTTGACTGACTACTATGCCATGGTTTCTCTGTTGTTTGTGAAGTGCTGACGATATATAAATGAGATCTATGATGATTATCTATGAAATTTCCTCTGGTTATTTTTAACTATGATTCCCCCTATAATTCGTTTTTTAAAAATCCTTAGAAAACCTCAGAGATCTTTATGATAGCTTTAGGAACATCATTCTGAAAACTGCAATTGGACTTGGGAAGACCACTTCCAGAACCAAAATGTTTAGTGGCAGTTGTAAAGAAATGATTGAACCAGACTGTTCCTGGAGTCTAAGAATAAGTACCTTAGGCCCATGGTAATTGGTCCCAGACAAAAAAGCCAACGTATTATTACATCTAAGGAAGGACTGTGTCCTGACAGTGTCAGAAGTTGCCAGCCCCAGCGTGTAATAATGTTCAATGCCCTGAGAGAGTCACATGTGCTACTCTTTTTCCTTTAGCTTTTTTTTTTTTGGTCTGCTGTTGCTTATTACTACTGATTATTTCCTCAATTATAGCAGAAATTTAAATTCTCTTTCCAAATCAGTGCATTCCCCTCCAGGATTCCCAGCCAGAGTCTTGTTTTGAAGGAATCCTATTTGCTTCCATGGCAGCAATTTATCTGAATCTTTGCCTTGTGGCCTCAGTGAATGAATTTGGCAAGAGGAAGGCTGATTAGAAAAGAGAAAACTTCTGAGAGCACAAGTATCTTGGGAAATCAGCAGTGGTATGAAAGGAAATACATAAAAGCTACCCAGCCCAGTCTATCTGGTTTTAATGGAATTTTGTTAAAGTATATTTGAGTATATATTTCTTAAAGTTTGCCTCTGCCTGGAAGAGTCTAAAACACAAACATTTTCTATTCTAAAACTCAGCAAAAGGCTTTGGCAGGGATGTGGTAACAGAGCAGCCATAGTACTAAAATGCATCAGTCGTTGTCATCCCTGTGGCCACCTCAGATATTATCAAACTGGGGATTAGAGACCAGTCTCTTCTATAAGCCAGGAAACTAGTACAGTTTAGATCAAGGATTTTCTACCCCTAGCAGACAGCTACAGGCATCATCTGTATCATAGAGAGCAAACATGAACAAAATGGAAAATTACAAAGAAAGTAGAAGGATTGAAAACTGAAACAGTCAGCTTGGTCACAGCAGTTCCAGCAGCAACTCACATTTACAGTATCTGAAATGAGTTCAGCATGAATTCTCCCATCCACTCACCCCTCACCAAGCAATTTGAGCTCAGAGACCAGTCGGCATTCGTGGGAATAAGAAAAGCACTTCCCCACAGAGAATGTGGACAAGCTCATTGGTACCTTATTAAAAGGACAGAAGACACTTGGTTTGGTTGGTTTACAATGATTGGGGTGCCCCCAAAATGATTTGATTGGCTGAAACTCTGAGGATTCTCTCTGTGAAGGAGCAACCCTCCTGTGCCAGCCTATGAAAGAAACTTGTCAGATAATGTGCTTAAGTTCCTATTCATATTTTCCCTGGTGCTTTTCTTCTGGAGTGGATTCTTCTTATGGAAGGATGAGGACTTCTTCCAAACCAATTCCATCCCCTTTCTCCATGAGAATACAGTAGGAGCTCATATAAGTTGCATGCCCTTGCCTACTGGCAGTCAATTTACCTACCAGACCAAGATTAAAGGTCTTGAAAATGAATTTACCCAACCCAGAAGATGACTGCAGATTAGACAATCAGAAGTACACAGCACAAACAAATATATGCTTGCCCATAGAGACTGCCATCAGCATTGTTCCTGAAATCCTCCTTTCAGTGTAGCAAAGATACATCTTAAATTCCTAGACATCATTATTGAAAAATCTATCCTACTAGGCAGAGCTTTGTATAAGGAGGAGGGGAAATTTGACCTAAGAAGAATATGATCCCAGAATACATTCCATCAACCAAAGAAAAATTTTTGGAGAGACAGCATTAAACTTGAGAGTTATTTCAAGAATAATCCCAAGTTTTAGAGTTCATAACTCTTGCAATGGAATTCTGATGTACAATGAAAAACAAGATGACCACACAAAAAATAAAAACCCAGAAAGACTTATATGAAGTAAAGTAAAATTAAGTGAGCAGAACCAGAAGAATGTTATACACAGTGATGACAATAATGTTTGATGATCAACTATGAATGACTTATCCATTATCAACAAGGCAAGGATACAGGCCAACTCCAAGAGACTCATTACAAAAAAAGAGATACCCATCAGCTAGAAGGAACAGTCTGAATGCTAATTAAAGCATACCATTCTTTACTTTATTTCCTTCATAAATTTTTCTCTAGTGTAAGAAATATGTATCTTCTCTCACAACATGATGAATATGGAAATATGTATTAAATAATAATATATGTACAACCTATATCAGCCTATATATATATATATATATATATA
>NC_058130.1:535795306-535817146 GCF_016433145.1 Gracilinanus agilis | reverse complement strand
CCAAAGTTCTGACTTTTATTCGTGGGCATAAATACAAAATTCAGAGGACTGCAACCATGCCCAGACTTTGGCAGAGACCTCTTCTTGCTTTTGTCAGGTGGTTTTGTAAGCTTTTGACAGTTGTTTAACGGAGGTAATTAACAGAAACAATATGCAGAACGTTTCTAAGTGAGATGGGAACATTTTGATGAAATGGTTAACAAATTCCAGTTTAAAAAAAATAAAAGTTCAAAACTGGGTCAGACCTTTTGTCCTTCTCCTCCTTAGGAGAGTTAGTAAGATTATAACTCTTGTTTGGGTTGTCCTAGTCAAGACGTTACAAGGTCGGAGGCTCTTGCTTCAATGTCTCAGCCCATAGAAATTGTTGGAGACGTTTCCTATGCATTGCAGAAGCCCTTAATTTTATCACTTTCTATTAAATTCTATCTACCCTTACCTATTATTAAGATTAATAATGTCCTTATTTACTAACATGCTTGTACAGAGATAACTTTATAACTGGGTCTAATTCTTTCTATGTATCAGTTATGGTATCCTAACTAATGGATTATAGATGATCACTCATCTTATGATAAACAACATAAAAGCAAGGAATGGAAATTTCCTTTTCACTACCCTGTTATTTAAATACCTAGAAACCAATTCTTCAGCCTCCCTTTGGATTCTACCCACCCCTATTTTTTCTCTGTAGGAAGATTTTTTTGACAGATTTTATTTAGCTCTAACCTAAATCCTTCTTACTACAATTAAAGAATATTGTTTTTTGGTTTGACCTCAATTGAAAGACCCACTCTATCTGTACTGAATCATAATGTTGAATACTATTACTGAATTCCATTATTCCCTAGACTTTGGCCTGAATACTTCAAACTTTGTCACTTCAGGCTTTCACTACTTCACAGTGGAGTCTGGTTTTGGGAAACAGTGTCGATCAGAGCAAATGGAGTATGCTTCTGTAGTACAATAATATTGTTCAGGTCCATTAGGGATTAAAATGGCTTTTAAAGGGTCACCTGAAACCAAACCACCAAGTTCCTATGGGAAAATCAATTTCAAGTTCATGGGGCAGTGTTTTTTCATACAAGAGGTACAAGAAGAACAACTATTAGGCATGGCTCCCAGAAGGGTATTTTCAGTTTCCTTAGCTATAAAAATAGGAGACTGGCCTAGATATTCTCTAAGATCCCTTCTAGCTCTGAAAATCTATGAGTTTTTTTCTATGGTTCTGAGATGTCTGTTCTGCAATAAGAGAACCCTCTGAGAATTCAACACTTGGAGAATACGTCTCATAAAGCTTCACACCACTTTTAAAAACCAAATCATTCCATTTCTTTTTTTTCATTTTAAATGCAACAGATGGAGGTACATACAAACCATATTTTATTAGGATTTAAATGCAATGAATATTTTCAAATGAAAAAAATCTTCATACAGAAAAAATTATTTCTAGGTACTATTGCAAAATGAATTCAACTCAATAGATCTTGTTTTTCTTATTTTCAAAACATTGAAACTAAATATTGGGGAGAAAGACCCTCTACTCCCAAAAAGGACTCACTACTCTCAAGTTTATATTCTGTTAAAATAAAGCTTCCCCAACAACTAAAGAAAAGCATTACTTGTGACTTGCAATAACCTAGTTGAGAGGCAATGTAGAAAGAAAAGCAAGGAATTGCTATGGACCTGTCTCCATCTACTTTTCAACTCTCATATTTACTTAATTAATTTATGTTATTTCTCCATGCCAATGTCACTGGACTCTCCAATGACATTATGGTTCACAGGAGACCTTGCAGTCTGTTTCCTTTTTTAAATGAGGCGCTGTGCTAATAATGTAATTATTTAAAATAAAGATTAACTAATCTGATCCTCACCACAACCCTGAAAGGTAGATGTCATTATGATCCCCATTTTATAAATGAAGGAAATAAGGAATATAGATAGATATTACTTGACCAGTCACAGTGTCTGTGAGAGGATTTGAATTCAAGTCTGATCTAGCACTCTATCTGGTGTGCCACTTACCTGCCTGAAAAAATGTATATAAATAAAGGGCAGAAGGAGGTAACAGAAGTAAAGGAGAATGCAGGGGGGGAGAAAGAAAAGGAGAGGAAGAGAGGAATTAGATGATGAATTCCCAACTCAGTTCACAAAATGTTATGTGGGAGTACATAATTGTAATAGAGGGACACTGACTGTTCTGACATTTACTAGAAGTTTCCCTCTGATTTTCTGGAAGTCTCCTCTGATAAAAATAGATAAAGTATATACAGTCTTCATTTCCCTTGATGACTTTATCTTTTAGAAGATGAAATAACGATGAGAACTTCACTGCTTTGGACTATTTCAATAATAAATAAATGCTTGGTGAATTAGAGATGACATGAAATGAACTTCATAAATACAAAATGGAAGGGGCATGGTTAGACAGCAGATTGAAAAATATCTGTAATATGGATAACTCGGGTCCCACTTTCTATTGGTGATATATGCTATATTTTAACCACTCAGAGATTTCTCATACCATGAAGAGATCGAGAAGTTTTCTTTTCTATGCCACAGGTTCCAGTCTCCATCAGCTGTGTTCTCCCATTCCTCAGGGCCCAGTATCACTCCCCAGTTCTAGTTAACCTTTTAATATTTGATGAGATGTTTGCAAAGAGTACTTACTTCAAAGACATATAACAAGGACATACAAACACTGCTCCAACAATTCAGGGTCATAATCCCTCCTGTAAAGTCTTCTTTCTGGAAAGGTCAGGCAAGATTATGGTTATAGTTTAGCATAATACTCAGCATTAGTCTCATCAAGTTCAAGCTAGTTTTTCCAGGTTGGCATCCTAGAACTCTGCACTTCAGTGTTTTATTGACCTGGAAGCAGCATCCAGTCTGTGTTCCTGGACTCTTGCTTCCCCGTGGCTCATCCCAGACTAGGTCAGAAGCTCCTCTCCCTGCACTTAGAAAAGAAAAGAATAAATTAAAACATAAACAAAACAAGACATTTCTTGGAAACATAGGGCATAAAGAGATAGAGGAAGAAGGCAGACCTCCAGGCCCTTCCTTCTACCACTGAGACCCACTAAGTATAAACTAAAGAACCACTTTCACCTTCAGATTCAAATAAATCAAAAGCTCTGGCCCATGTTGTCAGACTATTTTAAAGACACTGTCAGGACAAGTTCTAGAGAAATTTTTAAAATGTCTCTGTTGGTTAAATAGAAAAAGAATTTTTCCAACCAAATGATAGGTAGACCCAGATAATCCTCTAGTGCCATCCTCTAGTCTCCCAAAAGCAACTCTAACATCTTCCACATGGGTGATGGCATTGTAGCTGATCTAAGCATGTACCAACCCCCCATTTCAAATCTGATTGTTTTAGTGGAATTCAGTATGAGAATTAAGTATGAGCAAACAATATATTTGGCAACTAGGGTAGTATAGTGAACAAACAACTGGGCTTGAAGTTAAGAAGACCTGAGTTCAAATCTGGCTTCACACAACTTAACTGCTGTGTGATATTGGGCATGTAACTTAATTTCTGTTTGTCTCAGTTTCCTTAACTATGAAATGAGGATAATAACAGCATCTACCTGCCAGGATTGCTGGGAGGATCAAATGAGATATTCCTAAAGCACTTCAACACAGTGCTTGGCACAGAAAAGGCATTTTATAAATGCTAGGTGTGATTATTATTATCATGAGTCAGCCAAAAAGTTAACACAATATTGCATTGCACTGAGAAAAGCAGAAGTTTCAGAAATATAGAGGTGATAGTCCTATTATACTCTGCCCAGCTATGTCAGGTATCATCTGGAGTGCTGTATTCAGTTCTGGCTACCACATTTTTGGGGGTGTCGAATGGAGAGTATCTAGAAGAGAGAAACCTGTGAAAACCTTTTGAGTTCATGCCATGTAGGTTGAAGGATGTCTAACCTAGAAAAGAAAATTGAAAACTAAAATAAGTAGAGAGACAATAAAAGAATATAATTGTTCTCAAGAGTTCATGTACTTAAACTGAAAATACAGCATATCCAGGTGCCAGAAGAATTTCCAAGTGAGGTTGTTGAATTACTGTCAGTGAGTTTTAAGAAACTAGGTTGAATAGAAAAAGTGTTCTATGCAGTGATAAAGAAATATCCCAATTTTCAAGTAGAGAGAAGGTGAAATTTGATGCTGATGCCTGGTAAAACTATAGCACAGATTATTAAAGGGATATTTATGAGCACTTAGGAAGAGGGTGACCACTTAAACCCAGCTTGAATTAATTAAGTATAAGTCATGCAAGACTAACCTCATTTCCTTTTTTGAAAGGGTTACTAGATTAGGGGAATGTCATGGACATCTGGGTTTCAGATAAAGCTCTGTTAGAGGTAAAATAGTACTGGAAATAGAAAGGGTATTTGATGTGAAGGTAGAAGACCTTTATTTGAATCCCAACTGTGCCTCTTGCTAACTTTATGACCTTGGATAAGTCAGTTATCCTATTTAGGCTTCCATTTTCTCAACTATAAAATGAGATATTTGGACTAGATAATAGTTAAGGCCCTCCTCACTCTAAATTCTAAGTAGATGGAATGATGCGGTTTGGAAGGCCACTTTGAAACAAGTTTACTGGCTGGACCATAAGAGTAGTCTTTAATGGATCAGTGTAATTTGGGGAAAAGGTTTCTCCTAGAATGCCTCAGGACTTTGATCTTGGCCTTTTTCTGTCTAACATGTTTATGCATGAGTTGGATGGCATGCTTATCAGTTTTGTGGGTGAGCTGATCTTGGGGGTAATGACCAGCACACTGGATGACATGATCAAATTCAAAAGATTGGAATGGTGGGCTAAAGTGAATAAGAGAGAATCTTACTGGAATGAATGTACTGAAAAAGTAGAGGAAGGACTAGACCTGTAATTTCTCTGGCATGGGGACCTTCTAGGTAGGGGAAATTCCTTTTACCTATGCATAAATATACACTATAACACAGATAATATTAGTTTGTGGTTTTATAAGTTAATTCCCTAGCTGAAAGTATCCATTATAATTGGGTTTGATACCACTAATACCCAGAGTCTAGACCTGTCAAAAAATATAATAAACTTCATCAGTATAAGGTGAGTTTGTTAATACTAGAGGGTTTGGGATAAAGGCTTCATGACAACTTTTGGGGAATCCTGAGATCAATTATTTATACATAGTCCCAAAGGACCATAGCAAATTTAATATTTTGTGATTCTATAGTAGCAATAATCGTAATAATAATTCTAATGATAACACATTTACATACCACTTTTAAGTTTTTCAAGACACTTTCCTCATAATAGTCCCATGAGGTGCATATATCCCATGTCACACACAAGAATACTGGTCCACAAAATATCACATCTGAGATTTGTACACAGGACTCCTGACTCACTTTCAAGCATTCCTTTTTTAAAGTTGAATGGGTTTTTCAGCAGTTTGGGAGGGGAAAGAGGGCAAAGAGTTGTCCACAAATGAGATGGTATTTGTAAAGTTCCTATTACAATGATTAATACATAGTGGGCATTTAATAAATACTTATTTCCTCCCTTGCTTATAATTTAGTGAGTCTCTTGGGAGAACTGAGAAGTTAAATGATTTGTCACAGGTCACATGCTGGTCTTGATTACCAGATCCTTCTGATTTAGAGAGAGGCTTTCTAGTCACTCCTTCTTGGTTCCTCTCTTTAGGCCCTTCCCTGAGAGGAAGAGAATTGTATGGGCAAGTTGTCTTCAGATCATGAGTCTGCCTTCCCTACTTTACTTATAGAATAGATCTGTTCACAAAACCCGAGCATGGGGAGCTTTTGCATTTGTTCTCTAGACTTTTTATCTCTTAATTTTCAAGAATAAAAGTTGGTCTTTTATAGTCTTCAGCATTTTTAGTCCTCTACCCATAGCTGACCTTTTAAATAATTAAAGTGCTATCAATTAAGACAAGCCATTGATCAGATCCAGTTTTCAAAGCAACAGTGAGCAGAATCTTAACTAGGTGACAGAAGAATAGCTTTGACTGCTTCTTTGATCATCCTCTATATAATACCTTCTTAGGAAAAGAAGAAAATGAGATTGTTCCTTGTCACTACTTCTAAGCCACTTTCACTGGTGCCCAAAGACTATTTATACAATAGAGGAATTAAGTTATATATGTGTGTGTATATAATGTTATTATATATTATTGTTATATTAATATATATTATTATACAGCCTTAAGGTGACCACTAGCCCTGACTAACTTCAAATTTGTGGTGTGATTTCCAAGTCCCTTGCCTTTTCCCTCAGTTGCTTCATCTGTTTAAAAAAAAAAAAAAAAAAGGATTGGAGTAACACTCTGACCCTAGGATCTGAAATGCTTTTTCTGCTTCTAACATTATATGATTCTATGTGGATTCATCCCCAATGCAGATACACAAACTGAATATTTCACACCCCAAACTGAATTTTTAACACCTAAAATACTAAGATTGTGTCCTTTCATTGAACACATTGGCCAGACACAAGTATAGTACTAGTTTCACAGCATTTGATCTCAATTTCCTTCCATAACACAATACCCTCTTCTCTTTTCTGACAAATGGCAACCACCTCAATTTATACTCAGTAGGCCAATGGCCTTGGCTATGGAGATATATGTTAAAGAGACTAAAAAGCTATTTTAATACTTCTGAACCTGTTAGCAACAGTTGTAATGCTGGATTGCCATCCTGGTGCAGCAGAAGAGAGGAAGCACCAAAAGGTTTCAAGGAAGATCTCATTTGGCTAGAGCACCTGAAAAAAGGTGGTAATTATGTTTAGTGTAAACAACAGATCTCTGTGCAGGAGGCTACTGTTGATAATGAGTTAGAATAAACCAGTAAGAAACTGTCAAGCCAGAATTCATAGCATAAACTTTAGATGTTGAATGCTAGTGAAAAATTGGGCGCTTGTTTTGCCAATGAAGATCATAGAGGTGTTGAAGATTACTCAGTCCTGGTTTTTAAGAATGGTGCCTAGAAAGTTGTCAGTTTGATCTGGCATTCAGAGAGCAAATCTTGTGACAGGCATCCCAGAGAAAGAGCTCTGATGAATGCCTTCTGGTAGATCAATGAAGCATTGATTAAGTACTTAATACATGCCAATGCAACCATGGTGCTAAACACTTGGGATACAAATACGAGGGAAGAAAAAAGATGGTCCCTACTCTCAGGGAGTTTACATTCTATTAAAGGAAGATAAAACATAAAAAGAAAGCTAGAAAGGTGAGGGGAGAATAAGTCATGTGATGAAGAAGTAGAGCAGCGTTGAGACTATATTAGGTTATAAGTGAAGTCACATCTATTCAGATTTTGTAGAAATCACTAAATGGAAATTGGGAACCAAGCCTTTTAAATTCTAGTATTAGAAGAAACTTTGCTGATGGGTTTCACCTCCTCTGAGGGATTGGCTCAGAGTGGAAACACAAAGAAAGATCATAAGATCATAACTTTAGAGCTTGAAGGAATATCAGAGGTTATTGAGCATTTACATTTTATAGTTGAAGAAGCTAAGGATACGTCAAGAAATGTGTCCAATGTCACACAGGTGAGAAATGTCAAATGCTAGAATTTGAACCTGTGCTACTTTGTATTCTTTATATTTGTTTCTGACAGTACATAGAACTATTCCATTATATTTCTGTACTACAATTTGTTTAGCCATTACCCAACTGATGGACACCCACTTTGCTTCCACTTCTTTGGTGGTGGGTGAAAAACCCAACTCCAAATCAGGAAGTTAGATGGAGGTCCTGACTCTCACATAGCAGCTGAATTGGCCATGGACAAGTCATTTTTGCGAACCTCAAATGGCTCCCTAACTTCAACTTCAGGGAGGCTGCTAATTTGCATTAACAGGAGTTCCCTACAGTAATTAAAAGAAAAAAAACCAGAGATATAATCAACCCAGAGGATTTAAGGTATCTCTGCTAGGTATAAAACAAATGCTCAATTCTTTTCTCAGATACAAGTTTAAGTTAACTATTTAAGATTACTCCTGTGATTAAATCTCCTGAGCTTCCTCTCTAGAAAATAGCCCAAAGGGAATATTTTCATTTTTGAAAAAAAAAATCCCCTCTAGCTTTTCCTGCCTCAATGCTGCCTCCATAGGGAGTTGTGGGGGGATGAAAAGTATAGCTTTATTATGCATATCTTTAGCTTTTTCTCACTCCTGGCATGGGAACACACACACATATATACACCAGTTTGGAGACACAGCAATGACTCTCCTGGCAATAAAAAGGAGGGACTGAGCCCACTGGAAGAAAATTTTTATCATTCAAAAACCATAAACAGTGAAACAAGAACAAACTACAAGAAGCTAGGATTAAATGCTTTACATAAATTTGAATCTTAGTGAGAATATGACATAAGACCATTTTCATCTGGGACCAATTTACAAGTTTAACAAGATAAAGGATCTTTTTGGGGGGGGGACTGGGAAGGACACATCAAAGGCTAGATATCATTTAATGACATATAAGAGCATTAATAAGTTTTTTTAATTAGCTTTCAAAAAAGATAAATCAATAATGTAACTAGCCTGGGGTGTCTGAGGCAATGTCTCAGGTGGAACAAAATTTAGAGAGGGTCTAATTGGCACCCCAAGTATGGAGTTTCCATAAGGAAAAATAACCTTGCAGGAACAGGATTGTCAATACCTCTAGCATCTTCTTTGCCTGAGGGCCTTCCCCAGGGAAGGCACAAGTAGCCTCTAGCTGTCAGGCCCAAGTGGCCTCTCTGGGGCAAGATCCAAAAGGCAGTGGTATAGTTGGATATGTTTCTTTTCCAGAAGAAACTGTCTCCTGGACAATCTCTCTTCCTTTTCTGAGAAATTTTCTTCTCATTTTCTTATTGTCTTTCAAACTATTCCTACTCTGTTTCTTTTGCTGGAGCATTCCAACAACCAATCATTCATTTATTAAATGCCTACTATGTCTCAAGCACTGTTAGGTACTGAAGAAACAAGCAAAAAATGAGACCATTCCTATCCTCAAGGTACTTACATTTACATTTAACAGGGAAATATAGTATTTTCAAAGATAAAGTCAATACAAGTTATATGTTGTATGAAGTGATTTGGGGGAGAAGATATAAATAGAGGAATCAAGAATGGCCTACTGACAGAAGTGGAACATGCTGGATCATTTTCTATTCTACAATATCTCTTACCTATAAGTTTCCTTCAAGGCTTAGTCTTGGGCCTTCTCCTTCTATACTTTCTTTGTTGCTAATCTCATCAGCCCCTATTAATTCAATCACCTCTTTGGGGATGACTCTCTGATTTGAATCTAGTCCTTATCTCTCTCCTGAACTCCAGTCCCAAATGCCTGGTAGATATCTCCAATTAGATATCTCACAGGGAGTGTTTAGTTAATCCTTAAGAAATTATTTTCCCTTCTGAGGAATCCAGGTTTCCCTAAATAGATTAAGATTGCATTTGAAACATCCTAGAAACAGATTTCCTAGATCTGGTCACCTCCAATGAGGAGAAATTAATGGTGATTGTGATTAACTAAGGTGAGGACTCAGGTTATTCCATACCCCACTGAAAGGAATCTCCCAAAAGTAGTCCAAAAAGCACTTGTCCTTCTAAGGATGGACTAAAGCTCTGTAACTAAAACAAATCTACTATTGTAACTATTATTAAACATGTGTCCTCTCCTCCTAGGAAGCCCCAAATCCACTCTAAAGATCAAGAGAATAACCTGAGGCTCAAAGTAGCCAGACATTACATTCTTAATGCCTGACTAGTTCATGGCTTCCTGGAATGTTCTTGATAAGCCTGTGGAGTAGAGAATGAGAATATAGCTGAATGGATACAGTGTGAGAATGTGATCACCATATTATATAGATGGCTAATTCCATCCTGTGGCATACTCACGACTGCCAGGGCAAGTCCATTGGAAGATCAAAGAATTGCCTGGCTAGCTCTGGAATGGCCATCCTTTCCCTATAGATATCTAGGGAAGAAAGCCAAGTATTCTAATGGAGCATCTGCTGTGTGATTGATAGCAATGTCTGGACTCTCAGCAGATGGACTTGGTACATCATGTTGCGTGGTAATGTGTGCATGTGACCGTGTACAAATTGGAAAGAGTTTATAAATTATTTTCCTGAGACAGACATGACCCGCAGTTCATAGCGGAAAAAAAAAAAATAAGCTAGTCCTTTTTTTAAAAAACCCACAACATGAACTTTTTAAACTGTCTTGTTGAAAAGAAAAGCAAGGATCACAAAACCCCTTACTCTGCTTATGCTTGTAATTAATGATAACCATCAGTCCACTAGAAATTGAGCACACAAAAGTCTCTTTCAGTTTAGTTGCCAGAATTATCTTTATTCTTATGGATCCATTAGATATTTAATCTCGAATAAACCATAAAGCCAAATATCAGTTAAATGGGAGAAATAGTTTGCTTCCTATAAGGCCCTAATTGTTATAATAAAGTATCTGGTGATTCATGGTAAGGATAAAAAGCATAGCAATTCAAAGTTACATGGTGAAAGTGATTAGCCTGCATTCATTTTGTGTATTAGGAGCAAATATAGATAGTCATATACACTGATTTTCTCTAGGATTTTATTCTACAAATTATTTAGGAGTCCTAGAATGTTAGTGTAAGGAATTCAGAAGATCATTTTGTCTATCTCTCCCTCATCTTACAGGTGAGAAATTTGACACCTATTCATTGAAATAGAAATTTATTTCTTAAATGTCTATGTCCAAGGATCTATGCTAGATGATAGATGACATGAAGAGATGAGAGTGGGGATACAGTAAGATTTATAGAGAGGAATGAGATTAAGAAGACTTTTCCATTGAGAAGCTTATAGACAGCAGAACAAAGATGGCACTGTGAGAATAGCATTCTTGCCAAACTTTCCCAAAATACCCCAGTATAAGAACTTTTAAAAATGTGCCACAACTGAATTTTGAGTGGAAAATCTATCAAAACCTCAGTGAATCATTTTTCCCAGTCCAGGGCAGTTTAGAAAGATAGAAAGAGTGGTCTGTAGATACTCATACCCAAGAATGACAAGAGGACTAAACATATGGTTAGAAAAAAGACTCTAGGGACACCTAGACAGGCCCTGGGTGAGAGATCAGGTGGCATCTGGCAGTTCCATTGCCTATTATCCAGTTTTAGGTAGCAGTACCAGAGCATAGAGATGTGGTTGTAGAATTTTGATGGAGAGACAGTATAAAAAAGAGAAGGATACTATACAGGGGAAAAAGCAGTTTTGGGGTTCAATATATTAAAAGGTGGTCACCAGGGGAAATCTCCCCCTTTTAGGAATAACCTCAAGTCAAAATTGACTTTATGGAAATGTATTTACAATTGAGAAGAGAGAGAGGAAATAAGGAAATAAGAATCTAACAGAGTAAGTAAATTACTAAGATCCTCTAATTAATCCAGGTAGATCTAATTAAACGTTAGCTAAGAGTCAGAGGGCCAGAGGCCCAGAGGTGAATGAAGCAAAGTTTCATTCACAGAGTCTATTAAAAGAATTTCCTTAAGAGAAGTTCAGGAAGATTCAGTCAGTCTTTAAACTCACCAAGGTTTTAGCGTTCCAGCCAGCACTCCTCCACTGACCAGAAGAGCTCCTTCATCAGCCGCCCTCTTCACCAGCAGCCCCTCCAGCAGAAGACTTTCTCCTTTCAAAGGGGTCACTTATGTGTTACTTCCTGTGCCTCCCTCCTAATCTTTGTGTCCAATCACAATAAACACTTCTCATAGGACCATCTAGGGGGCAGTCAGTTGACTCTGATTCTTCACCCACTCTAGCACGTGTTACGAATTGGAGGTGCTCTCACCTTTTGTGATTAAATCTAAAGATGGGCAGTGTAGATTTAACCTAATTATCCCAATACATAAAAGAGAATAAGATAGAGACTAATAATCAATTAGCAATCATAACTGTGAATATGAATGAAATTAACTCACCCATAAAAGGGAAGAAGAAAGCAAAATGGATTAGAAACCAAAATCCAACAATATGTCATTTGTAAGAGACACAATTGAAACAGAAAGATACAAAGTGAAAATAAGAGTCTAGGCCAGAATCTATTATGCTTCAACTCAAGTTAAAATAAAAAACAGCAAGGATAGCAATAATTATCTTAAACAAAGCAAAAATAAAAATGGATCTAATCATGGAAACTTCAAAAAGAGGTCACAGGTGAAGAAGCTATAGCAATCCTGAAAAAAAATACACACACACACACACACACACACACACACACACACACACACACACACATCTAATGGCATGGCATATAAATTCTTGAAGGAAAAGTTAAATGAGTTTCTGGAGGGAAGTATATAGTAAAACTATTCTAATGGGAGGTCTTGATTTATCTCTCCCAGACCTAAAAAATATAATCATAAAGTAACCAATAAAGAAATGTATAGAATTTTAGAAAAGTTAAATATTCTAGAACTCTAGAAATTTTTGAAAGGGAATATAAAATAATATGCCTATTTCTTAGCTGTACATAGCACCTTCACAAAGTTTGAACATGTATTAAAATAGTATAACCTCCCCCCAAAATGCAGAAAAGTAGAAATATTAAATGTACTTTTTAAAGGATCATTATGTAATAAAAGCCACATTCAGCAAATACTCTAATCCTAAAAAATGAGTAGGTCAAAGAATAAATCATAGAAATAATTAATTATTTAATTAAAAGTAATGATAAAAATGAGACAAAAGACCAAAATTTTGGGGATGCAGACAAAGGAATACTTAGTGGGAAAGTGAATATCTCTAAATGCTTAGTTTGATAATAAAAACAAAACAAAACATCATAATGAATTGAACATGTGGCTTAAAAAAACCACCAAAAAAAAAAAAATTAGAAATCACCAATTAAACACTAGATAAAAGGAAATCTTGAAGATCAAAGGAAAGATTAATAAAATAAAAAACAAAATAAATTTACCTAATAAATACAAAAATTTGTTTCAGTGAAAAAAATTTAATTTTTAAGAATAGATCAACTATCAGCTTACTTGATTTTGTTAAAAGAAAACCAAATTACCACTATCAAAAATTAAAAAGGTGAATGTACAACCAATGAAAATGAGGAGAAAGTAATTAATAGGAGATATTTTGCCCAACAATATGCCAATAAAAATGAAAATCTAAATGAACTGAATTAATATTTACAAAAAATATATAAATTGCAAGAAATGGAGCATTTAAATACCTTTGTCTTGCAGAAAGACTGAACAAGCTCTTCCAAAACAAAACAAACAAAAACCAGACTAGACCAGATGGATTTGCAAGTGAATTCTATCAAATGTTTAAAGAACAATTAATTCAAATACTACAGAAAGTATTTGAAAAAAATAGAGCATTTCAAAAAATTCATCCTATGACAGAAATATGTTTTTAATACCTAAAACAGGGAGAGCAAAATAAAGACAACTATGAACCTATTTCACTAATAAACATTATTATAAAAATTTTAAATAAATTCTAGCAAGGCCACAAGAACAATATATCACTAAGACTATACACTTTTATCAGAATGGAATTATATCATAATTGCTAGGCTGGTTTGGTATTAAGAAAACTGTGGGTACTTCTGGGTTAAGATGGTGGCTGAGTAGAAGCAGGGCAACTTTCTCTCCTTACCGACCAATACTGCGTACCTCCAAAGGACAAAAAAAACAAATCCAGATGAAAGAAGGGACCCCACAATAGGGCACAGTATCGAAGGAACATGGGATTTGGGCACTTCCACGCTATAAGGCGGGGAAATAGCTCCCATCAAAACGTGAGCTGATCAACCCTCCCCCACTCCACCCACAGTACCAGAGTAAGAGGCTGTGCTCCAGAGTTAGAGTGAGCAGGGGCACAAAATCTAGCTCCTTGGCAGCCAGCTTGGACTACTAGGAACTTGCCCCTGAGAGCAGCAAGACTGAGATCCCAGGTGGCTGGAAAACTCGGACCTTAGACACAGGAGTGGGGCTGAGAGAGGCAGCAGCAGCTCCCAGCATGCTCAGACTCAGGGGAAAATCTCAGGTGGAGGAGCAAGCATGGGCCAAGTTCCAGGCTCTGGGCAGCCAGCTAGGACCATGGGGGCTTGACCCTGAAAACAGCTAGACCAGAGACCCCAGGAGGCTGGAAAACTCAGACCTTGGACACGGGAGTGGGGCTGAGAGAGGCAGCAGCAGCGCCCAACACGCTCAGAAGAAAACCTCAGGTAGAAGAGCAAGTGTTGAGCCAAGTTCTGGGCTCTGGGCAGCTGGCTAGGAACATGGGGGCTTGACCCTGAAAACAGCTAGACCAGAGGCCCCAGGAGGATCTCCAGAGAAACCAGGAGACTCACAAAGTAGCCTCAGGTAAAAACTGCTCCGTAACTCCATACAAAGAGAATCAGATTGCCTTACTCAGACCTCTGGCAGATAAAGCATAATGATGCCAAGCAAGGCCCAAGAAATAAACAAGAAGACCAAAAAATAAGGTCTAACATCTGGTAACTTCTGCACAGAAAAAGCACAGAAAACAGAGGAGAACAAACAATTAAAGACATTCAAACCTTCCCAAAAAAAATGAAAATAGGTCACAACATCTTGAAGAGTTCAAATCTGAGATTATGAGAAAGATGGAAGAGATCTGGCAAGAAAATAACAGTTTAGAAAGGTAGAATTTCACAATTGGAAAGTGAGGCTCAAAAATCAAATGAATTGATAAGCAAATTGAAGACCAGAAATGACCAGCTGGAAGCCTTGAAGAACCAGACAAACCAGATTGAAAAGGAAAACCAAAAGATTATAGCTGAAAACCAGTCTCTAAAGGCTAGAATTGGGCAATTAAAAGCCAATGAACTCACAAGACAACAAGAATTAATAAAGCAAAGTCAAAAGACTGACAAAATAGAAGGAAACATGAAATATCTCAATAAGAAGTTAATAGACCAAGAAAAGAGGTCTAGAAGAGGCAACTTGAGAATTATTGGACTTCCAGAAAAATTAGAGACAAATAGAAACCTAGATAGTGTATTACAAGTAATTATCCAACAAAACTACCCCAATGTCCTCAATAACAAGAGGGCAAAATAGACATTGGAAGGATTCATAGATCCCCTTCTACACTAAATCCTCAGAAGACAACCCCCAGGAATGTAATAACCAAATTCAAAAGCTTCCAAGTTAAGGAGAAAATGTTACAAGAAGCCAGAAAGCAACAATTCAGATATCAAACAACACCAATCAGGATTAGACAGGATCTGGCAGCCTCCACACTACAAGACCACAAGGCTTAGAACATGATATTCAGAAAGGTAAGAGAATTAGGTCTACAACCAAGGATCACATACCCATCAAAACTGACTATATACTTCCAGGGGAAAGTATGGGCATTCAACAAGATAGAAAATTTCCAAGCATTTGCACAGGAAAAAAACCAGGACTAAATGAAAAGTTTGATATCCAACCACAAAAACCAAGAGAAATATGAAAAGGTAAATAAGAAAGAGAGGGGAAAGAAAGAAAACTCTGACCTTTATATTGTCTTCTTCAAGGGCTTCAATAAGATCAAATTGTTTGTATTTCTATATGGAAAAATATTATGTGTAATTCTAAAAAATTGTATCCACTATTATAGTAATTAGAAGAATTAGTAATAAGGAGAAGTTGGAGCACTAAATGGTCTAAGATGATATGGGGGGGGGGAAGTGTGTGTGTGGGGGGATAGAAGATGGCACCAAGAGTAACTGGAAGGAATAAGAAAAATAGGATAATCTATACCACACAAAGAGGGCATCGGAAGGGGAGGGGAGGAATACTATTATAAGAAGGACAGAAAGAGAGCGTAAAAGGAAATACTTAAACCTTACTCTCAGTGGAATTAATCCTGAGAGGGAAGAGTAGCTAGATCCATTAGGATATCAAATTCTATCTAACTCTATGGTTAAAGTCAGAAGGGACAAACAAAGAAGGGTAGTGGGGGGGGGAGGAAGGGTTAAAGGGAGAGGAAAAGAGGGGGAGGGAGTTCATTAGGGCTTAAAAATAATAAGAGGGGAATAAAAAGGGAGGGGGGGAAGGGAAGTAAATCAAGGGAGGGGACAAGGGCTATTGATTTAAAACAAACCACTGGTTAAAAAGGAAATACCATAATAGGAAGGTGTAGAACGAGGAGAGGATACCAAAATGTTAGGGAATACACAGCTAAAAATTATAACCCTGAATGTGAATGGGATGAACTCGCTAATAAAATAGAAGCAAATAGAAGAGTAGATTAGAATAGAAAATCCTACCATATGTTATCTACAAGAAACACATATGAGACAGGTGGACATACACAGGATTAAGGGCCAGGGCTGGAGTAAAATCTTTTGGGATTCAACTGAGAAAAAGAAGGCAGGAAAGGCAATCATGATTTATGCCAAAGTAAAAATAGATCTGATTAAAAGAGATAGGGAAGGCAATTACATCCTGATAAAAAGTAATATAGATAATGAGGAAATAACAGTACTCAACATGTATGCACCAAATGATATAGCATCTAAATTTCTAAAGGAGAAATTGGCAGAGGAAATAGATAATAAAAGCATACTAGGGGGAGATCTAAATATTCCTCTATCAGATTTAGATAAATCAAACCAAAAAATAAATAAGAAAGAGATAAGAGAGGTGAATGAAATCCTAGGAAAAAATAGAGTCAATAGATATGTGGAGAAAAAAAATAGGGACCAAAAGGAATACACCTTCTTTTCAGCTGCACATGGTACATTCCCAAAGATTGATCATGTACTAGGGCATTGAAACATGGCAAACAAATGCAAAAGGGCAGAAATAATAAATTTAAACGTTTCAAATCATAATGTAATAAAAATAATAATCAGTAAGGGCACATGGACAGGCAAATCAAAAATTAATTAGAAATTAAATAATATGATTCTTCAAAATCAAATAGTTAAAGAAGAAATCATAGAAAACATTAATAATTTTATTGAACAGAATGACAATGATGAGACACCCTACCAAAATCTGTGGGATGCAGCTAAAGCAGTACCCAGGGGGAAATTTATATCATTGTGTGCATATAATAACAAATTAGAGAAAGCAAAAATCAATGAATTGGGCATGCAAATAAAAAAACTAGAAATGGAACAAACTAAAAATCCCCAGGTAAAAATTAAATTAGAGATTATAAAAATCAAAGGAGAAATCAATAAAATTGAAAGTAAAAGAACTATTGAATTAATAAATATGACTAGAAGCTGGTATTTTGAAAAGATAAATAAAATTGACAAAGTACTGTTCAATCTGATTTAAAAAAGGAAAGAAGAAAACTAAATTACCAGTATCAAAGATGAAAAGGGAGACCTCACCTCTAATGAAGAGGAAATCAAGGCAATCATTAAAAACTATTTTGCCCGGTTCTGGGTTAAGATGGCGGCAGAGTAAGAAGCAGCTCTTAACCTCTCCTGACCGAAACACACAAAACTCCTCAAGGGGACATAAAAACAAGTCCAGATGAATGGAGGAACCCCACAACAGGGCACAGCATGGAAGGTATGTGGAATCGGGGCATTTCCATGCTATAAAGGGGTCAAACAGCTCTCAATAAATCGAGGGCTGAGGAACCACCTCACCCCCACACCCTCTACACACACCACCTATGGTCCCGAAGCCAGCTAAAAAGAAATAGAGCAAGTTTGGGGCACCCATCGAGTCATTGGCAGCTCCAGGGCCTGTTCCTGAGAGCAGCAAGATTTAGGACCCCAAAAAGCTAACAAACGCACTCAAAATTTGAGCGAGGGAGCAGGGCGCTGAGAGTTGACACAGGTCGCAGAGCGTGGGCTCAGAGCGCAGGCACGGGTGGAGGCGTGGGTGGAGGCAGACACAGCCACGAGCTAAAGCTCTGAAACCCTGAGTGGGCAACCAGTGCAGACAGGTATATGACTGTGGAAGCAGTGCCCTGAGACTTGTAAAGAAACCTCCATCAGAGGATCAAGCAAGGGGGTCCACCAGGGGGCTTGACCTTGGAAAAAACCAGAACTCAGACCTCAGGAGCCAAAAGACCGCGGACAGACCCTGAGCATGAGGATAAAGCTGAGAAGCTGCTGGGCTAACAATGGCTACCCAGTCTCAGGAAGTTCAGAAGAGAAAGATTAATAACAAGAAAAAGAGGTCTTTAACACTCGACAACTTTTACACAGAGAAAATCCAGACAACCTAGCAAACAGAGGAGGAAAACAAACAAGCATCCAGACCCTCCTCAAATAAGGAAAACTCCTCACAAGCTATGGAAGAGTTCAAAACTGAGATTTTGAGGAAAATGGAAGAGATCTGGCAAGAAAATAACAGTTTAAAAGGTAGAATCTTGCACCTGGAAAGTGAGGCTCAGAAACCAAATGAACTGATAAGCAAATTGAACACCAGAAATGACCAGATTGAAAAGGAATACCAGGAGATTATAGCTGAAAACCAGACGATTATAGCCGAAAACCAGAAGATTATAGCCGAAAACCAAAAGACCATAGCCGAAAACCAAAAGATTATAGCCGAAAACCAATCCCTAAAGGATAGAATTGAGCAATTGGAAGCTAATGATCTCTCAAGACAACAAGAACAAATACAACAAAGTCAAAAGACTGAAAAAATAGAAGGAAACATGAAATATCTCAATGAGAGAGTTACAGACCAAGAAAACCGGTCTACAAGAGACAATTTGAGAATCATTGGTCTTCCAGAAAAACCAGAAATTAATAGAAACCTGGACTCCATACTAACAGAAATTATTCAGCAAAATTTCCCTGAAGTCCTACAACAAGAGGGCAATATAGACATTGAAAGGATCCATAGAACCCCCACAACATTCAATCCAGATAAGAAAACGACCAGAAATATAATTGTCAAATTCAAGGGTTTCCAAGCAAAAGAAAAAATCTTACAAGAAGCCAGAAAGAGACAATTCAAATATCAAGGAGCACCAATCAGGATCACACAGGATCTGACAGCCTCCACGCTAAAAGATCGCAAGGCTTGGAATACGATATTGAGAAAGGCAAGAGAGCTGGGCCTGCAACCACGGATCAACTACCCATCAAAATTGACTATTTCCAGGGGAAGGTATGGACATTCAACAAAATTGAAGAATTCCAGGTATTTGCACAGAAAAGACCAGGGCTAAATGGAAAGTTTGATATCCAACCACAAAAATCGAGAGAAACATGAAAAGGTAAATAAGATACAGAGGGGAAAGAAAAAAGACTTATAATTTTTAAATTTGCCTTTTTAAGGGCCTCGGTGAGATCTAATCATCTGTATTCCTATGTAGAGAAAAGTTATGTATAATTCTCTATATTGAACTCTATTCACTATTATAGTATTCACTATTATAGTAATCAGAAGAATAATTCACAGGGTGAGGGTGGAACACTAAATAATCTAAGATGACATGGGGGATGGGAAAGAGGGGGTGAATAGCAGGGGACACCAAGAGAAACTTGAGTGAATAAGAAGAATAGGATATTCTATTACACACAAAGAGGGCATGGGAAGGAGAGGGGACAAATACTATTATAAGAAGGACAGGAAGAGAGCATTAAGAGGTAATAATCAAACCTTACTCTCAGTGTAATCAACCCTGAGAGGGAAGAGTAGCTATACTATCCATTGGGACATAAAACTCTTATCTAACCCTTCTGAGAAAGTCAGAAGGAATAAACCAAGGGGAGCAGGGGAGTGGGGAGGTCAAAAAAAGGGAGGGGAGGGGGCAGCTGGGTAGCTCAGTGGAGTGAGAGTCAGGCCTAGAGACGGGAGGTCCTAGGTTCAAATCCGGCCTCAGACACTTCCCAGCTGTGTGACCCTGGGCAAGTCACTTGACCCCCATTGCCTACCCTTACCACTCTTCCACCTATAAGTCAATACACAGAAGTTAAGGGTTTAAAAAAAAAAAAAAAAAAAAAAGGGAGGGGAGAAGAAGGGGGAGGGAATTCATTAGGCCTTTAAAAACAAAAAGAGGGGGAAAAATAAGGAAGGGGATAGAAAGGGAAGTTAATCAAGGGAGGGGATAAGGGATAGCAGTTCAATAGCAAACCACTGGTTTAAAAGGAAATAGTATAAGAAAAAGGGGGTAGGAATAGGGGAGGATACGAAAATGTCAGAAAATGCACAACTGATGATTATAACTCTGAATGTGATTGGGATGAACTCGCTCATAAAACGGAAGCAAATAGCAGAGTGGATTAGAAACTAAAATCCTACCATATGTTGTCTACAAGAAACACATATGAGGCGGGTGGACATACAGAAGTTTAAGGTTCAGGGCTTGAGCAAAATCTTTTGGGCGTCAAATGAGAAAAAGAAGGCAGGAGTGGCTATTATGATTTCTGACAAAGCCAAAGTAAAAATAGATATGATTAAAAAAGACAGGGAAGGTCATGACATCCTGATTAAAGGCAGTATAAACAATGAGGAAATAACACTGCTCAATATGTATGCACCAAGTGGCATAGCACCAAAATTCATGAAAGAGAAACTGGCAGAGCTCAAGAAGGAAATAGATAGTAAAACCATACTAGTGGGAGATCTAAATATTCCTCTGTCAGATCTAGATAAATCAAACCAAAAAATAAATAAGAAAGAGGTAAGAGAGGTGAATGAAGTCCTAGAAAAATTAGATTTAATTGATATGTGGAGAAAAATAAATAGGGACAAAAAGGAATACACCTTCTTTTCAGCTGCACATGGTACATTCACAAAGATTGACCATGTTATAGGACATAGAATCATTGCAAACAAATGCAAAAGAGCAGAAATAATAAATGTAACCTTCTCAGATCATAGTGCAATAAAAATAAAAATTAGTAAGGCACCTGGACAGGAAAATCAAAAACTAATTGGAAATTAAATAATATGATTCTCCAAAACCAATTTGTCAAAGAAGGAATCATAGAAACAATCAACAATTTCATTGAAGAAAATGACAATGATGAGACATCCTACCAAACTATGTGGGATGCAGCCAAGGCAGTACTCAGGGGGAAATTTATATCCTTGAGTGCATATATTAATAAATTAAGGAGGGCAGAGATCAATGAATTGGGCATGCAACTCAAAAATTTAGAAAGCGAGCAAATTAAAAATCCCCAGATGAAAACTAAATTAGAAATACTAAAAACCAAGGGAGAAATTAATAAAATCAAGAGTAAAAGAACTATTGAATTAATAAATAAGACTAGAAGCTGAAAAAACAGATAAAATACACAAAGTACTGGTCAATCTAATAAAAAAAGGAAAGAAGAAAACCAAATTGATAGTATCAAAGATGAAAAGGGAGACCTCACCTCTAATGAAGGGGAAATTAAGGCAATCATTAAAAACTATTTTGCCCAATTATATGGCAATAAATATAACAATTTAGGAGATGTGGACGACTATTTACAAAAATATAAACTGCCTAGATTAACAGCAGAAAAAATAGAATACCTAAATAATCCCATATCAGAAAAAGAAATTGAACAAGCCATTAAAGAACTCCCTAAGAAAAAATCGCTAGGGCCTGATCGATTTCACAAGTGAATTCTATCAGACATTCAAAGAGCAACTAATCCCAATACTATACAAATTATTTGATATGATAAGCAAAGAAGGAGTCCTACCAAATTCCTTTCATGACACAAATATGGTACTGATTCCAAAGCCAGGGAGATCAAAAACAGAGAAAGAAAACTACAGACCAATCTCCCTAATGAACATAGATGCAAAAATCTTAAGTAGAATATTAGCAAAGAGATTCCAACAAGTAATTAAGAAGACCATCCACCATGATCAGGTGGGATTTATACCAGGAATG